>NW_021635179.1:0-120959 GCF_004799145.2 Neltuma alba
AAATTTTAACCTCCTATCAAAGACAATTCTATTCGAAGTACTGTTAGTACTACTAACCTATATAGTGGGATTTAAGTTTTAATTCACCACGTTGTAAGGAATTAGCATCTTCCATTCTTCCATCTTCCATGCGATCCAACCTTTATTGGCAACTTAATATGCTAATATTTGATGATGTCTTATTAATATTTAAACTTTCAATTTTTACGTTTTTTATTAATGAACTAACTATATTGGTGTTGGAGGATTGAAAAAGCACTTTATAAAATTAAGAGATTAGAATCAAACCAAAAGTTAAAAAGATATAAAAAACGCACTTTCATCGTGAAATTTTTTAGTTTTTTTCTTCTACTTTTCATCAATCTCTAAATAACATAAATATCTGGTGTATATATATTTTAATATTCACACAACTTTAACACTATTGTCAAAATGTTATTTGAACAAATCCACTAGATAAGCACGCCAATCAAGTAAGGCCGCACGTGAAAGGCTTTGCCTTCAGAAACAAAGTTATAATTATTTCATACAGCCCATGTGTCCATAAAAATAACTCTATTTCACAAAAATTTCAAAAAAAAATTAAATATTTACAATCATTACAGGCATACAGAGCAAAAGTTTCAATGAGGTCCTCGAGTTCTCAAATATATAAGCCTCCATTTCATGTTCTTTCATCGCATAACTTCTTCTTCTCTCTTCTTCTTCTTCCTCCTCGTCTCAGGCTCTCTCAGAGCTTGAGCTCCCTTCACCAAACGACAATGGAGGGCTTCAAAACTGTGATGCTATGGTGCATTTTGATGTGTTTATTATTGTTTGAGTCATCAGTAGAAGCAAGGGTGAGGCATTACCAGTTCGATGTGGAGTACATTTATAAGAATGTGGACTGCTTGGAGCATGTTGTGATGGGGATCAACGGCCAGTTCCCCGGCCCGACCATCCGCGCCGAGGCCGGCGACATCCTCGACATCGCTCTCACCAACAAGCTTTTCACTGAGGGAACCGTCATTCACTGGCATGGAATTAGACAGGTTAGTTTCTGATACCCCATACATATACATCCATACATATACATGCGTGCATACACACACACATATTTATTGGAAGGGAGAGCTATATAAAATAGTAAGAGTTTTTGAATTTTGCAGCGTTGTTACATGAGTGTTCGTTTAGAAGCTAGCCGTTTCTCTCTCTCTGGCACTAACAACAAGCACTCGTGAATGTATAAAACGATGAAAAAAGTGGCTAGGTGTGTAATTTGGATGGAGATGAATAGAAAAGAGAATATTTAAACCTAGATCTATAGGTTGCAGCTTTTCGGATGTAAATTTATATTGTACATAAATACATAGGAAATAATTTGTAACAATAAAATTTCTGAAAGCAACGGTCAGTAATGGAGGGCTAAATATTTATATATATATATATATATATATATATATAAAGCAACAATATAAAACGATGTAAACCCAACCTTTTAACATCAAACTATGAGTGATTGGGGGGAAAAGTTTAGTTTAATGTTCCTCAATATTTTATTTATGTTTTGTTTGTGCAGGTGGGAACACCATGGGCTGATGGAACAGCCTCCATATCCCAGTGTGCTATCAACCCAGGAGAGACATTTCATTACAGATTCAAAGTTGATAGGGTAATTACACACACAACACACACATTGAGCTATATTATTATTTCCATCTAATCTCTTAATTAGTTGGTTTTATTATCTTTGAATCTTTAACTAAAGTGATTTCACCACCGAAGAGTGGAGATAGACATATATAATGATGTTTTTCACTTTTACATGATCTACATGTCAAAAGCAATCGAATTATTACGATCATGTATCTATCTCTCCGTTGTATTGAGAGGGATTTATTTATGTTTTGGTTCATATATAATTTAAGTTTCGGAATTTTAGAGTTGAGGGGTAACTAGTTAGTATATAACAAAGTTAATCCAAGTGGGATAATGATTTGGTGCAGGCTGGGACATATTTCTATCATGGACACTTAGGGATGCAAAGAGCAGCAGGGCTGTATGGATCGCTTATAGTGGATTTGCCAAAGGGACAGAAAGAACCATTTCACTATGATGGAGAATTCAATTTGTTGCTCAGTGATTGGTGGCATAAAAGCGCTCATGAACAAGAAGTTGGCCTCTCCTCTAATCCTTTCAAGTGGATTGGTGAACCCCAGGTAATAATTAATCATCCTCACACATACAAATTCTTTTTCTTTTTTTTTTCATCAAAAGGAAAAAGAGAGATGTAGAAAAATAAAATAGAAAAATGAGTATGAGAGAGGATGCGATCCTATTCAAATGCCACCAGCCCACATTTTAAAGTATGGGATTGTGAGTTCGAAATCTCTCTCTCTATAAATATATATAACGAGAGCGTGAGTTATGCAGGAAAAAGAAGAGAGAGAAAGTGTGCGCATATGCGCATAGTTTTTCTTTTTCTAAAATAGCCACCCTCCTTGCATTCTATAAATGAACAAGATTAAATTAAGATGCGGCTTTCATTCTTTTTATTAGAGAATGACTCATTTTGAATAAGTGTACAAATGTGCTAGATGACTCATTTTCAACAAGAGAGAGTGTGTGTATATGCATAGTTTTCCTTTTCCATTTATGTAGGTGGAACTATTTCAGTAAGGGTTTTCAGGTATTTTCATAATTTTTTTTTTGTATTTATACATATATATTTTACAAAATCTTGATAAATTAATTAAAAATTTTTAAAAACAATTTTCTTTTGAAGTTACCTTCTAAAGAATGAATTTCACAGTTCATCTATCTATCACTATTCATTTCTTGACTTCCTCATCTCACACAGACTAATGGAGACTAAAAATAGTTTCTAGGCTTCTATGTTAAGCTCGTAGTTTTTATAAGGAGATTAAGATTTCATATTCAAAATTTATATATAAAATACACAATACATGATTGGCCTGCTTGTTATTTAAAATAGTAAAACTCTAGTTTTTTATTATTAATGTATGTGTCGTCCCTTGGGTCCATGTGATAGGAAACATAAAATAAAGAGGAATAATTTGAACTCGAAGAATTAGATTCCAAAGTTGCAGATCGAAATCTTGCTGAACACTCAATAGTAAAATTAAAATAATTGCTGATATGGTTTTTTAATTTAGGTATCATTGAACTTTGTCCCCTACTTTCATGAAGCAACACAATCTTCAAGTCGGCAAATTATTATATACTCTCTTAGATTGATCGGTGGAGACTTGTAAAATTAATTAATTTTGAATATATTGGATTAGTCATACTTGTTTTTATCTGAAATCATTTAAATGTCACCTCAAAAAATGAAATTATACACAAATCAGTCCTATCAAGTGAAAGTAGAATAGAGATTTGCTTAATTTCAGCAAAAATTAGGAGAAGTTGGTATAATATGTAATTGTAGCAAATTTATACTTTGGGTGGCCCAAGTCTTGTTTGGATAACATAAATTATGAGTTGAATTCATTATTGTAGACATTGCTGATCAATGGAAGAGGACAATTCAATTGTTCATTGGGGGCCAAATTTATGAACACAAGCCTTCCTCAATGTAACTTCAAAGGAGGGGAGAATGTGCTCCTCAGGTTCTTCATGTTCTCCCAAACAAGACCTACAGAATTAGGATTGCCAGTACCACTTCCTTGGCTTCCCTCAACTTTGCCATCTCTGTAAGTTTATCTCTCTCCCCCCCCCTCATCATATCCTTATACAGGGCACTTTTTAAAAGGTTTTTTTTAATCATTTTGATTAGATATTTGATTGATAGTTTGAAGGACTATTAAATATTTTCCTCCATGTATATAATACATATATGTACCTATATTTAATAGGCAATATGTGAGAGAGTAAAATTTAATATGATATTAGAATTTAGAATAGTTAATAAGAATAGTATTGAAAATCACTTGATTTCTATGATAATAATTATATTTTTAACTGGTTTTTTTTTTGTACGTATGAATTAGTTAGAAATGAATTGTATTTAGAATAAAAAGATAGATTAATTTTTAAATTTACATTAATCATGCTAAAGTGCCTATATATTTCATTCCACATGCAATGCACGTGGAAAGTATCTATTTTTTTCTATATTTTCATCTTATCTATTTTATGTGGAAAAATTAACAAACAAATCACACTATTGATAGATTATGAATGATAAGACTATTTTTAAACTATATACTATTATTAACGAAGAGGGAATCTCATAATATGATAAGTGAAAAAGGTCATAATTGTTACTGAAATGGTGGGATTAGAATTTATTGGAAAGTCACATTAAGTGCTTTATTGTATTGTCACTTGTCACTAACAGTACCCAACCCAAAAAGACACAGCCAGGGTCAACATATCTAGAAGGAATGATCATCCGTGATTCTATATCATGATACTAGTATAGTTTAGTCACATACTTTGATTAAATTATTTCAACGTAGATTTGACACAATACTCAACAAGAATGAAAATTAATCTGACATTGTCATTGAAAATTTTACTGAAAAGACAGATTTGCTTACTCTGATTTATGTCATTTTCATACATAAAATTTTTTATTGAAGACTTTTTTTTTCCTTACATATATAATTTTTTTAAAACTAATTTATTTAATTTATAAACAGATTTATAATTTAATATTGCATAAAAATATTTTATCACTTATTTGTTAAAATTAAATTTTTTTAATTTTTTTAGTATACTCAAATTATTTAAGTAACTTCTAATAATACGTATTATTTACTAAATATTAATATTTTATCTTGTAAAATGAAAAAATATGTAATATCAACTTTTGAATTATATGGACTTATAAAAATAACAACAATGTACCTTAATCAATGTACTTTATTAGAAAGTCAATGATATCGAGAGTTAAACCCACCTGTTTTCGGGCCGGAAAGATATATATTCAATCCGTCAAAGCAATAAGATTACAGACACCAATCCAAAATACAACTTTATTTACTGTAGTTGAAAGCTTGGCCTCAAAAGTCAAAATACAACTTTCTTCTTCTTCTTCTTTTTTAACACAATTTGAGTTACAGGCGTGTCATAGCCTTTTGAAATAAAATAAATAAAAAATATGTACTGGGCCCAATGTTAAGGCAGGACAGAACTTACTTGTTGATGAGCTTGGAGGCCAAAGTCTGGATCTAACTTTATTGTCGTTTATTTTGGTTGTCATTTGCATTATTTTAGACTTCTTTTGGTTCCACTTTAATAAATTAGATTCTATGTGAAAACAACATTAAATTTTATGGGTTTTTTATATTCTATTTAATAGTAATTAATATTAATATTGATTTTTTGAGACATTAATATTGATGTATAATTAATCCATCATAAAAAGAAATATAAAATTTTAAGAAAAAGAATGAAATTCTCTGAGTTATTTTCGAATTTAGAATAACTTTGCATTATCAGAAATGCTTCATTATATACTTGCATAAATTCTTATCCAATTATCATCTAAAGTTTAATTCTAGTTTGTTTTTATTTTGCTGATATACGAATACACGTGCATCTTGTTCTTTAAAATCACATTACTTACATACTCTCTAATTTCATCATCTGGCTATCTAGTTTCTGGCAAAAATGACCGAACAAATTTCATCATCTAACCAAATTATCATATATTATTTCTCTAGAATCACAAACTGGTGGTGGTGGAAGCTGACGGCAACTATGTGCAGCCGTTTGCCGTGGATGACATCGACATATACTCTGGTGAGAGCTACTCCGTCCTCCTAACCACTGACCAAAACCCTCACCAAAACTATTGGGTCTCGTTTGGAGTTCGAGGCCGAAAACCTGACACAACTCAAGCCCTAACAATCCTAAACTACAAAACTATCTCTGCCTCACAATATCCTATAATTCCACCTCCAGTGACTCCTCTTTGGAACGATTTTGAACGAAGCAAAGCCTTCACTAAGAAAATCCTTGCCCTAATGGGAACCCCACAGCCTCCAAAGTACTCAAACAAAAGAGTTCTCCTTCTCAACACACAAAAATCGAATCAATGGATTCATCAAATGGTCCATCAACAATGTCTCCTTAACCCTCCCTCCAACACATACCTAGGTGCTATCAAGTTCAACCTCAAGAACGCATTCGACCAGCGACCTCCGCCAATGACTTTCCCGGAGGATTATGACATCACGGTGCCGCCAAAAAACTCTAATTCAACAACAGGAAATGGGGTGTACATGTTTCAGAAAGATGAAGTGGTGGATGTGATATTACAGAACGCAAATATGTTGAGTGCGAATAATAGTGAGATCCACCCTTGGCATTTACATGGACATGATTTCTGGGTTTTAGGGTATGGAGAAGGAAAGTTTAAGGACGAAGATATGAAGAGATAATGAACTTGAAGAATCCTCCATTGAGAAATACGGCAGTTATATTTCCTCATGGTTGGACTGTCCTTAGGTTTAAGGCAGATAACCCAGGAGTTTGGGCCTTCCACTGTCATATAGAGCCTCACTTGCATATGGGTATGGGTGTGATTTTCGCAGAAGGAGTTCAATATGTGAAGAGAATTCCTACTGAGGCTCTTACTTGTGGCCATACAGGCAAATTTCTGATAAACAAGAACAATCACTATTAAGACTATTGAGATTTTCTATGCTTGTGAGATGTAGTAGTGTTGTAATTTTTCCTTCATAATTTTGTCCTTGTTCTTGTTCAGTGAGTGGGAGATTATTGATGACCTAATTGTAACGGGTTCAAAAGCCTATAATAATAGTGATTAAGATTTATCTTCATTCTTCACGTACCATCCATCTTTGCCATCCATTAACGTTTTCTATCTCAGATGGGTAGTGGTGCAATATATTGATGTGATAATGCAGTCTTTGGAGTTAGTTATATATGTTAGATCTATAATTAGAAAGTATAGTACTACTTCCATTTCTTAATATAAGAGCTAGTTTGACTTTTAGTTTAATACTAATATAAGACTTCAATCCATTTTGTCTTTCATATTTATTTATTTTTTCCTAAAGTGATCTTTGTAATAGTTGCACATGCTAAAAGTTTCATCAAATGTTAAAGCTAATACACTTGATTAGCAAGTGTATTTTGAGGAGACAGCACCTATTTATTACAAATAATTAACCTAACAAGCTTCCTTAATCTACTTAAATTAGTCAACAATCTTACAATAAGGAGCGGAGTTAGTATAAATTAGTAATCTTGAGGCCTACTTAACAAATGAATCAAAATGCTTCAAAGAATGGTTGTGCAATAGAAAAGAATTAGGAAAACAGGAAAAATGTTAAGAGGAAATGGAAGTCCCTGCGATACTTCTCCGTATTCATTTACTATATGGGGCGGCACAAGGGAGAGTTTAACCAAGCCCAAATATACACATTTCAGAGCTTTTTTTTTCCCCCTTCAATTTTTAATATTAATTATTTTATTTTATTATTTTGATTAATATTTTTATATAATTTTTTGATCTTATGATTATCATGATGATTTAATTTTTTATGTTTTCAATTTTTTTAATATCATTTAAATTTTAAATTGATGTTTATAACTCAATATTATATGAAAATAAGGGATCAATGTTAATATAAAAACGATATAAACCTAAGCTTTTAACATCAAACTATGAGTGACTGGGGGGAAATAGTTTAGTTTAATGTTCCTCAATATTTTATTTCTGTTGTGTTTGTGCAGGTGGGAACACCATGGGCTGATGGAACAGCCTCCATATCCCGTGTGCTATCAACCCAGGAGAGACGTTTCATTACAGATTCAAAGTTGATAGGGTAATTATACACAAACACACATTGAGCGATATTATTATTTCCATCTAATCTCTTAATTAGTTGGTTTCATTATATTTGAATCTTTAACTAAAGTGATTTTACCTGAAGCGTGGACATGGATAGAAATATATGATGATGTGTTCCACTTTTATGTGATCTACATGTCAAAAGCACTCGAATCATTGCTATCATATATCTATCTCTCTCGTGTTATGTTGAGCTGGATTTATTTATATTTTGGTTTACATATAATTAAAGCATTGAAATTAACTTAGAGTTGACGGGGTAATTAGTTAATATACAACATAATTAATCCAAGTGGGGATAAGGATTTGGCGCAGGCCGGGACATATTTCTATCATGGACACTTAGGGATGCAAAGAGTAGCAGGGCTGTATGGATCACTTATAGTGGATTGAACAAAGGGACAGAAAGAACCATTTCACTATGGTGGAGAATTCAACTTGCTGCTCAGTGATTGGTGGCATAAAAGTACTCATGAACAAGAAGTTGGCCTCCCCTCTAGTCCTTTCAAGTGGATTGGTGAACCCCACGTAATAATTATCATCCTCACACATACAAATGTCTTTTTTTTTTTAATCAAATGGAAAAAGAGATATGTAGAAAATAAAAAAGAAAAATGAGTATGAGAGAGGATGAGGTCATATTCAAATGATAGCAAGCGCAACCTTTAAACATTTTTAAATATGAGATTGTGAGTTTGAGCTCTCTGTGAAGATATAATGAGTGCGTGAGTTATGAGGGGGGGGGGGAGTAAATGTGTGTGTATACATGTGCATATTTTTCTTTTTCCAAAAGCAGCCACCCTCCTTGCATTCTACAAATGAACAAAATTAAATTAAGATGGATGCTTTGATTCTTTTTATTAGAGAATGAATCATTTTGAATAAGTGTAAAATGTGCTGGATGACTTATTTTCAACAAAAGAGAGTGTAAGTGTGTGCGCGCGCGCGCGCATGGCTTTCTTTTTCCCATTTGCGTAGGTGAAACTATTTCATAATGGTTTTCAGTATTTTCATAATTATTTTTTATATTTATGCATTATTTTTTTTACAAATCTTGATAATTAATTAAAATTTTAAAAAATAATTTTTTTGAAGTTATATTTCTAAGAATGAAGTTCACAGTTCTATCACTATTCGTTTCTTGACTTCATCTCACACAGTCTAATGGATCAAAAATAGTTTCTAGGCTAAGTTTTCATAAGGATGTAAGATTTCATATTCAGATTTTGTTTATGAAATACATAATAAATGATCTGGCCTACTTGTTATTTTAAATATTAAAACTCCAGTTTTTTAATGTGTGTCGTCCCTTGGGTCCATGTGATAGGAAATATAAAATAGGGAGTAATAATTTGAACTCGAAGAATTAGATTCCAAAGTTGCAGATCGAAAATCTTACTTAAAACTGACTCAATAGTAAAATAAAATAATTGCTTATATGGCCCATTATCCCTTGTTGGTATCTTATTTTTCAATTTAGGTATCATTGAACTTTGTGACCTACTTCATCAGTTTCATGAAGCAACACATTCTTCAAGTCGGCTAATTATTATATACTTCTTAGATTGCTTGGTGGAGACTTATAAGATAGATTAATTTTAAGTATGTCGTATTATTCATACTTGTTTCTATCTGAGATCGTTTAAGCTTTACCTAAAAAATAAATTATATAAACCTCTCTTACATTTTATTAAAATTCATGGTTTATTAATTTTCAAAATATACACAATTCGGTCGTGGAAGTAGTATAGAGATTTGCTTAATTCTAGCAAAAATTAGGAGAAGCTGGTATAATATGTAATTTTAGCAAAATTTTATTTTGAGTAGCCTAAGTCTTGTTTGGAAAACATAAATTGTGAGTTGAATTTATCTTTATAGACATTGCTGATCAATGGAAGAGGACAATTCAATTTTTCATTGGGGCCAAATTTATGAACACAAGCCTTCCTCAATGTAACTTCAAAAAGGAGGTGAAGAATGTGCTCCTCAGGTTCTTCATGTTCTCCCAAACAAGACCTACAAAATTAGGACTGCTAGTACCACCACTTCCTTGGCTTCCCTCAACTTTGCCATCTCTGTAAATTTCTCTCTCCCCCTCTCATCATATCCTCTATATAGGGCATTTTTTGAAAGTTTTTTAAAATTTTTTATAAGATATTTGATTGATAGTTTTAAGGACTATAAAGTATTTTCTTCCATCTATATAATATATATGTACCTATATTTAATTGGCAGTATGTGAGAGAGTAAAAATTAATATGATGTCGGAATTTAATATAATTAATAAGAATATTATTGAAAATCACTTGATTTTTATGATCAAGTTAATGCTTTTAACTGGTTTTCTTGGTATGACTGAATTAGCTAGAAATGAATTGTTCTTAGGTTAAAAAAGGTACATTAAATTTTAAATTTACATTAATCATGCTAAAGTACCTATATATATTTCGTTCCGTTTGCAATGCATGTGGAGAATATCTATTTTTATTTTTATATTTCTATCTTTATTTATTTTTATGCTAAAAATTTTAACAAATCACGTTACCTATAGATTTTGAATAATAAGACTACTTTTAATATTAGAAAGTCGGGTTATTCCCTGGTCAAAAAAAAAAGTTGAGTTATTAGGTGTTTGACTTTGATGTGGCCATATTAAATGCTTCGTCGTGTTGCCACTAACGGTACGCAAAAGACACACTAGGGTCAACATATATAGGAGGAATCATGATGTAATTTGGTCGTAATTGATTATGTTCAACACAGATTTGACATAGTACTCAACAAAAACGAAAATTAATCTGTCTTGTCATTGACAATTTTATTGAAAAGAAAAATATGCACACTCTGATTCATGTCATTTTCATGCATAAATTTTTTTGATAAAATACCTTTTTTTCCCCTTATTTTATTAGTTTTTAAACTAATTTATTTAACTTTTTAAAAAATTTATAATCTAATATTATATAAGGATATTTTATCATGTTAGATTTGTTAAAATTAAATAATTTTTTAATTTTCTTAATATACTCAAATTATTTAATAATCTATTTACTAAATATTAATATTTTATCTTGTAAAATGAAAAAAATATGTAATATCAACTTTTGAATTATATGGACTTATAAAAATAACAACAATGTAACTTAAAAATATAAATGCTGGTAAAAGAAAACTTCAAAATATAAATAAGAAAATATCACATGTACTTTATCAGAAAGCCAATGATATCTAGACTTAGCTTTACCTGTTTTTCGGCCAGAAAGATGTATATATTTTATTTACTGTAGTTGAAAGCTTGATCTCAAAATACAACTTTCTTTTTCTTTGTACCCAATTTGAATTATAGGCGTGTCATAACCTTTTGAAATAAAATGAATACAAAATATGTATTGGGCCCAATGTTAAAGGTACGAGAGAACTACTTGTTGATGAGCTTGGAAACCAAAGTCGGATCTAACTTTATTTTGTCTTTTCTTTTGGTTGTCATTTGCGTTATTTTAGACTTCTTTTGGTTCCACTTCAATAAATTAGATTCTATGTGAAAACAATATTGAATTTTATGGGTTTTTCGTAATTAATATTAATATTGATTTTTTGAGACATTAATATTGATATATATATATATAATCCATCATAAAAAGAAATATAAATTTTAAGAAAAGAGTAAAATTCTCTGCGTTATTTTTGAATTCAGAATAACTTTGCATTATGAGAAATGCTTTATTATATACTTGCATAAATTCTAATCTAATTATCATCTAAAGTTTAATTCTAGTTTGTTTTTACTTCGTTGATATATGAATCCACTGGCTGGTCAAAAAGATATACAAATACTAAGCGTCTTGTTCTTTAAAATCACATTACTTACATACTCTCTAATTTTATCATCTGCTGCCTGGTTTTTGGCAAAATTGATTGAACAAATTTCATCATCTAACCAAATTATCACAAATTATTTCTCCAGAGTCACAAACTAGTGGTGGTGGAAGCTGATTGATAGTTGCATTAACTCTTTATTAAAATATAGCAACATTCTAACTTTATCCCTATTTAATATATACATCTTTTAAAAAAATAATTATCTATACTACTATAATAAATGAAGAACAATGTAGTACATTTATGGTAAAATTTAATAAAGTGACTTATAATATGAAAAAAAAACTTTTCTTTTTATCCTATAAATAGGACTAGAGGAGTATATTAAATACAGGAGATAGTAGTAATTAAGATTCCTCTCACATACCATCTGCCTCTACCACCCATTAACGTTTTCCATCTCAGATGGCTCTTGGTGTATATATTGATGTGATAATGCAGACTGACTGGCCCAAATATATTATTTACTAGGCCGACATCAGGGTCAGTTTAGCAAAAACAACACTTTTCGCTTCAGGTCTCCATTAACCTAATGCTATAAGCTAACTTATGGCTTTTGTTCAACACTGAACAGACTCCACAAGTACTTAAAATGATTTTAAATTTTTTTTGTATATATTAGAAATATGGTATCTTTTCCTGTGTGAAATAGACATATAATTACTTTACTTTTAATGTTTTTAAATTTACCCTTTTAAAAAAATTTAATTTTTTTTAAAATATAGGTACTTGAGTTTTAATTAGTTTTTAATTTTCCTTTCACATGGTTTAAAGTTTTTAGTTTTTCAATAAGAACCTTGTTTCTAATTGATTTTATAACTTGTGCAAGTAAAAATTTGTAACTTTTTTTTATATTTAGATAAAAAGGAGGCATTTTTTATTCTCCTGCATGCTCTGGTTCAAGGCAGACCAGTATTGCATGTCCATTCCAAATCTACCGCGTCTAAGTCTTCATAAGCCTTTATATATGGCGTCGGATCTGGATTGGGCCTATAGCCGTAAGTATTACCAAAAATAAAATAAAAAAGAGAACTTTGCCCTCCCCCTCCCTGACTTATTTTCTGCTGCCGCCTCTCCACTCTGCTCGATCACTTTTTGCCTTGCTTTTGTTCTATCTTTGTTTGCCTCTGGCTGTGGATCTTCGTTGGGTCTCGCCGGCGATCTTCTTCTTCTCTGCCGTCCTCTTCGGCTTGTCCGTGGGTCTCGCCTAGCTTGGGTCTCATCAGGGATTTTCTTCAGTTCGCCATGAGTGTCGGCTCCTGCACTCCATTTTACTTTCGTTCTATTCATGGTTGTGCTCCCTTTCGTTCTTCCATCTCTGGCTGCTCCTTTTTTTTTATTCACGACAACTGGTTTCAAGCGTAGCTCTTGGTAAGTTTTTTCGATTTTGCTTCCCATTCTGGATTCTTTTTTGTTTGGGTTCTTTTTATTCTTGTTCTTTGTTATTTTTTCAGCCAGGTGTTGATTTTTTTAATTCTTTATTCAGATGATGATATTTGTTCTGTTCTTTGTTATTCTCTGTTTATTGGTTAACTTAGTGTTGATTTTTGTAAAAATATCTGGTTGAAATATCATATGACTTGACGATTATGGTATGTATAATATAATTCATGTTGTACAACTTTTGAATACTATTGAAACAAAGTTGCCGGTCATGGTTTTTTTTTTTTTTTAAGAATGTTTTGGGGGCGTTGAGCATCTAATGATATTTTCTTTAGAGTTTATTTCCTATTTGATATCTAGAAAAAAATCATACGTTACCATTTTATGTGAATCTGTTTTTAAAATCCTGAACACCGAAGTCGGAACTGCAGCATATTTTTATGAACAAGATGATTCGCTATGATTCCAAGGAAATAGCAAATGTTTTGGTTGTCAGATGTTTTGGGTAATATCCGAATGCAAAAATTCATTTAATTTCCAATGTTAGATTTTGACTTTCATTTTAACTTAATTTCCATTTTGACCCAAAAAAAAATTCTAAGTTAAAATTGCTTGGTCAGCTAAGAAACAATTTGATTGTTGTATAATCAAAGCAATGAAATCAATTTTTTTTTTGTTTTTTCTTGGTGAAGTCTGTTGCTGAAGTTTGCTGTATAACTGGGTTGTATTTGACATCTATGTGAATTTAAAATACTAGGACAATTTATTTAATAGATATTCTGCATGGTGGAGATAGTGATAATGGTGCTGATGATGAATTGTCAACGATGTGGAACGTGTGCTGTATGCATTTAGTGTAGATATAGTAGCTTATGTTTGAACTTTGTTGAATGTTAGATGATAAGTACGTATACAAGTATCTTGATTCCTCATAGAAATGGAGTTTCAGAATTTCAATTCAAGAACATTATTAATTAACTAGTGATATTTTATCAATAAACACTAATAGGCCATAGCTAAAAAAACATTTTAAAAAATGAACTGAAAGTTTTGCTTTATAAAAACAGAGGTAATGATCCATTGTTTGTGTTGTGCCCTAGGTTTCTAAGTCATCATTTAATTTGCTTGGGTTGATTCCATAATGAAAAATGCATTGACTTATGTGTTAGAACTCTTGAAGGCATGTCGGGTTACATTTGAGAAAACCCCACCAATTTCGCAAGTTTCTACAAATTTTGTTCTCACTGAAAACTAGAAATGTATAGAAACAACTCCAATATAACATATATGCCTATTATTTACTTTGAGATATCAAGGAAAACATTTTTTTTGCCTCTTTTTGAGGGTGCGTTAGTTGCTACTGACCTTTTGTGGTCATTTTCTTCTTCTTCTGCATTATCTAGAGCTCTTCCTGGCTCAAATTCCTGAAAATTTTTCAATCCTCTTAAACTAACCAAATTCCTTAACTTTAAGTGGGATTTCTTTTCTTTTTCATGGGCTTTTTTCCTTTGCTGGAATTGTTTTTATTTTATATGCTTTCTAAGATTAAGTTGTTTAAACTTTTGATGATGAAATTTGTTTATTAAATTTTAGCTGCTATCTGAGGCCTTTCTTGCTAGATATAATTGGAATGGTTAGGGGATTGTCTTTGATGTTTACTTCTCCATGCCGTGAGGCGATGCATCTGTAGCTGCTATGGAAATGATCAAGTTGTTGAGTAGTAGATTATTCATTCATTTGTTTGTTTCTCTTATATGGAATAACGTGGGCCGTTTTCTGCATGAATGCAATGGTTATTAACTTGAATCAATGGTCTTCAGAGGGTATGACTATACTATTTTATATTTGTTTTGTAAAGTATTTTATGAGTGGAGTCTTTTCTCCTTATTGACACCCTTCTGCTTGATCATGATGTGCAATACGATATTATCTCCCATTTATTATGGATGATTAATAGTGAAAAGCTCTAGAAATACTTTTCTTAAAAAACTTCAATGTGCTTAAGCATCAAATTCACAGAATACAACTGGTAAACGTCCAAACATACTCCTATCTTTAAAACTTGTTGCTTATTACATTACAAAGTAATTTACTTTCCATGTTGAGATTCAAGACATTCATATTTTTGAGTTGTAGAAAAGCCTTTTATTTTTTATGTTTAAGTTCTAGAATGCTTTGAAAGTTTTTTGGGTTATGACAGAAGAAGGTAATTCTTGGGATATAGTTAGTGAGAATGATCTGTGGAGAAGTAAAATATTGAGTCAGACAAAGAATGTTATGTCATTGTTAGACAAGAAGATATAGTGGAGGGAATGGGTTGCTTCATATTTACTACCCCCTTGACCATACTAAGGTATCTCCACAATTTAGGAAGCTTTATACATGTTATGCTCTACCTGGGATTTAACAATGATCTATATATCCACAAAACATTATTTATTATACAGTTCCATGTTTATAATGAATTGAAAGTATGGCATATGCGAGCCCTGGTGCTTGTTATTGGATCCCTTATTTGGACAAGTCCAACTATGTTTACATCTTTTATTAGTTCCAGATTTCAAGGTTATTTTTTCATATTATTTGTCAGCTTTATTTTTCAAAGGTAACATCTCGTATGCAATAATTTTCTCAGGTGGAGGATTTGTCTTTGGGTTTCTCTCATTCCTGCAATAATACTTTCAGCTTGAAGAGCATGGCAGCCAAATTAGGCAGAGCATCTGGCTTTTATATTCATGTGTTATTACAAATTTATGTAATTGCTGAAATTTAGGTTGGTTTTGGCATTTTTAGTCTTTCTAACATTGGATATGTACATATGTATAGGGAAGCTTGTGAGTATTAGTTCATGAGCAATTGGCAATCATTGGATTTGTGTGTTTTATTTTTATTCTTTTCCCCAAAAAAATGACTACTTATGGCATCTGCTATCGTGAGAAACAGAAGCCGTAAGTTGTGCCTTATGACGTTCTGTTGCATTGGACAACAAAAGCCGTAAGTTGCGACTTATGGTGTCTGTTCCTATCTTTCGTTTCTCTGTCTTCTACTACACCTCCAATGTAGTAACGAAAGCATATTTTGAACTGAAGTGAAAAGGGGTATTTTGCACTAGTGATATATAGCCTAGCTCAAATATATACATTATTTTTTTTTTCAATTTTTAATATTCATTATTTATTTATTTTTATTAATTTTTTTTATATAATTTGTTGATCTTCTGACTATCACGATGATTTATTTTTCATGTTTTCAATTTTTTAATTTTATTTAAAATTTTAAATTGATGTTTTAAACTCAACATTATATGAAAATGGGGGATATAAATGTTAATATATGTAATTCCAAAAATGATTTTTCCTTATTGCAATATTATTTTTTTTAAAAAAAGTGAATGCTTAATTGCTTTGAAAAAATAATTTAGAGACAAGTGTACGCCTTAACTTTTAATAATAGTCTAAGGATCTAATGGGCGATGTTAATTCATTATGTCCAAATTAATTTGAAATTTCCTCAAAATGGTAGCTTTTTTTAAGGAGTGTTAATATGGGCGGTGTCACTTAAAAAAGTTTGTGTGATGGCGGGCTGGTTTTTGGCCAACCTAACTCATTATGGAGGGCTTGACGGGATGATTAGCCAACCCACCGACTACTATTTATGTTTTTTAAAAGATATTTTCTATTTTTAAAATTTTTTTATTCATAAATAAAATATAATAAAATTTTTTGGTTTTCCTTTAAATACTTGATTGAAAACATCAAATAAATGATATTGGTATTTTTTAACTTTTAGATAGGATATAAAATATAATAATATAATTATAATAATTAATAAAATTAAAAAATAAAATAAAAAGGAGTTGGCTAGTGACTTGGTAGGCTAATCCATGGTGGGATACAGGTCTGGTAGTCCGGGTTGAAAATTTGTTTGTTGGAAAACCAACCTTAATCCGTCATTTTTGATGAGTTAGACTAGCTCTATTTTTTTTTTAAGGTCTGATTGGTATGAGAAAAAAAAATGAGAGGGGAGGAGAGGAGAAATTTTTTTAATAAATTCAATTTAAAAAGTAAAAAAAATGGGATTAAAAATTTTTAATTAATTTTTATTACTCTTTTATATTACTTCTTCTCTTTATTAAAATTTCAAACCCCACTTCTTTATTTTTATAAATAGAGCTCATTAAAATTTTTCTTCCCCTCCCCTTTTCTCCATTTCCCTCATACCAAACAATGCCTTAGGGAAAATTATGAAAAACCCTCCATTAAAAACCTTTATTGACAAGAGTTCACCAAAAAAAAAAAACTTTATTGACAAGAAGGATGTGATAAATTTAATACATAAATAAAAAGCATTGATAGTCTGCAAATTTTTATACACAACATATTAATACTTTATAAAACGTACTAGTACTTGGGGGGGTATTCACGAAAATCCATTTATTTCGCGCCCCAAAAAATAGTGCACTACTGAAAATGAATGAATGAATGATGATTCGTATATTGGCGAAAGTGTTAATTGAAACTTGAGAAAGCAGTACTTTTGTTCGTAGACAACGAATCAAAGTATTTAAATAAAAATGAGACAAATGAATGCCTTCTGCAACGTCGATCGCATGCCATCACCATTCAAATGAAGCAGACTGTACAAATATGCCCACCACCACCACCATCATCAGCACCGCCACATCGTCGCATTTTCAGCTGCATGACTGTAGAATTATGGGAAAATGAAATATATTTAGCAGAGTAAACAATAGATCTGAGGAAAACATGCAGCATGTCTCCCAAAAAACAAAAAACAAAAAACACAAAGTTTCATCCTGCAGTTCTTCCAAAATGTGTACATCAATTATATCTTTCTGAGAAGAAAATGGAGAGATCACGAAGGAGAGACGGTAAATGAATAAGCTAAGGAAGAATCTGATGACAATAATTCTCATTAATGCAGCCGTATATCTGTGTTACTATTTGAGTAGTAAATAACGTTAAATCTGTTCTTATTAGTTGTAAACTTGTATTATGTCGTGAACATGCATTTGTTTGAGTTGTAAATTTAGAAGCATTCTAAATAATAATTAATTTGTGAATTTGACCCTTTACTATAATTCTGTTTATAAATAAATTCAAAATTCAAATTGTATGGTGTGCCATGCCAAAATTTCTAAGTGTACGCAATCAAAAAATATAATGCCGGCAAAAAGAAAAAGGAGAAATTCCAAAGAAAAAAAAACAGAACAATCTAAAGTCAAATGTGCGCACCTTTGAAGAGCTGCGAGTGTGGTTTTGGAGAAGATGGGGCAATCTATAATATTTGGATATCTCAGGTTTGGAAGTATGTTGTTGTAAAACCCTTCCTCTTGGATTTCGGGTTCGCAATTAAAAAGTCCCTTTAGTTCAGAGCACTTTTCAATGCTCAAACAATCCAACTGTGGAAGATGGAGAGTAGAGGACAGAGAGGGGAAGAGCCATTTCAACTCTCTGCATCTTATGACTTTAAGATATTTAAGTTGTGGGAAGCAGAAGGAATGAGAGGAGGATGCATTTGGAAAGTAGTGATGCTCTTCTTCTGATGACATCATTTCCTCCATCTCTTCACATTCTTCAATGCTTAGAGACAACAAACATGGTAGGCTTCTGATTACAGTGCCTGGGAACATACACTTCAATTTTGTACATTTACTCACAGATAAGTCTTAAGATTTTGGAAGACCATGAAACCGGGACCCTCCCATATGGATACGAGGTTCATTGAATCCGTCAAATACAACCTTTCTGCTCCTGAGATCACAACCGTCCCTTTTTCTTCATTTACTGCCAATTCTTTTTCTCCATTGGATGAAGTTTGAATATTTGAATCTTCCGTTGAAACCTGCAGCAATTGCAATTTCATGTTTTTTTAAAAAAGACAAATTTATTCACATCAATCAAATTTAGAGCATTAAAGTTTCTTTTTTAAAACTTGGATTTGAAAAAATTAGATACATCGTAACCATACCAAGCAAACTCCTTGCTCTTTACTGATGTACAAATGTTTATACATAATCAGTGTATGGTTACAGGCAAAAAAAAAAATCATTTATAATTGATTTAGTTTAATTTCCTATAAAATATATTTTTTATTAAAATAGTTGCGAATCGCCATGCACGCAATTATTCTTTCACTGCCATTTTTTTGGGGGTGAAATTTCATAGTCACAATTTTGATATGAAAAATTTCAAAAGAATATATTTAATAAATATTAAAAAAAATGTGAAATGAAGTCTCACAACACACACATATATTCCATATAGTTTCATCCATTGTGATCTGAAATTGAAAGAAAATCTATTTGTGTCCGTGCATCAAGTATTTATTTTTCCTTCTTCACGTCCTTGAAAATCTCTTTGTAATTTATACAGCTACCAAAATGATATATATGATGATTCTAACAACGTATATTCCATCTAATTTGAAGACTCTAAATCAAGATGATATGGAATATTCATTCATACCGATACTGTTCCCAATTGTTGAAGAGCCCTTCCCAAAGTTGAATCCACAAATTTTGGGCAGTTCTGTATGCAGATGCTACTCAGCTGCACCTGAATCTGCAATCCTTGACAGATACTTTTCAAATTTGACAAATTTGTTAGCATTATCGTCCTCAAGCCGGAAAGCACAATCGCCTCACTGCAGTTCGCATCGCCTTCACTGCTATGTCTAAAAATCACCTCCAGTTGATTAGCCTCAGCTATTGACAAAAAGTCTAGTTGTGGAAGAATAATACCCGTGGACGTAGAGAAGAGTCTTTTGAGCTTGTTGCACCTCTCAACCTTCAAATATCTGAGTTCTGGAAAGTGAACTTCAACACTGGACATGATCTGATGTTCCTCATTTTCTGCAATTATTTCCTCCAGTTCTTCACAATCAGATAAGATTAGGGAAGCCAATTGGGAAGGCTGGTGTGGACAATAGTGCTCCTTGAGAACAAAAACTTCAACCTTTTATTGTGAGTTACTTTTAAGGAATGAAGATGTTGAAAGCTCAAAACTTGCGTTGGAACAAGACCTCCCGGCATTTGTTGCTCTGATCTCAACATTCCTGAGTTGTTGGTTTCTTCTTGCTCATCATTAACAATCACTCGCCGCTCGTGTTCAACTCTAGGACTTTGAATATCAAACTCTCCAATATTTAGAACAGAAAGTGGAAGATTATTGAGAGCCTCATTGTTATCCAATTGGCTGTATCTCAACACATACTCCGTTACAAGTCCCTGCATATAACAGAGAAGTGAAAGGTGAGGGAATAAAATATTCTAAGTTCCTTGATAAAGGTTATGAAAAGAAAGAGATTGCAGTACATTCAACATCTGTACCTATTTGTACAAGTTAAGATATGCAGTTCTTAATTTGGTAACTTCGATTTGTATGCAAGAATATATGATATCTTAGTCAATTGCTTGTCTACATGGCAGAATCATGGTAAAACCGGAAATATATAATGCTCTGCATTGCTGAAATCCTTCTTCTCTTCAACTTCTATGACTTGAACTATCATTGATTGTGAGATAACATGGTGGAAGAAAATTTACATCGTATTTGTATCGGCAGTACCAAACTAGTCACAAGTTGACAAACTAAACCGTAGTTCGTTTGGTTTCTTTCATGAAATGCAGAATGATTCGTTTTTTGAAGCAGCTTTTTGTATGTAGAGATGTCTTGTTCATATGCATGTGAAACGAATGAATGTATTAGACCGCAGTTCATGAGCTTAAATGAACAAAACATTAAAAACAAAAAATTGAAAGTATTAAATGTTCAGCTCGCATGAATTTAATTAATTTTGCAAAAAAAAAAAAAAGAAAAATATTTGCAATATGGAGAAATACAAATGCAGAATATTCGTTACCTCTTTAGTCCATTGAATAGATGCACCCATAATTGGCATAAGTTTTGGGCAGTCATGAACCGCAACCGTGCAAAACTCCCCTGTCTGCAACTTGAATCCTTGGCAGACATTAACAAGTCTTGGCAAGTTCTCAAGTTTCAGATATTCCATGTTCGGGAATGTAATCTCCTTTTCACTACTATCAATGTGATGATCTTCAATATTTGGGCATTTGAAAATTTCTTCCATTTCGGAAGAATTTGATATGGCTAGAGTGCTTAGTTGTGGCAGCATTGATACAGTAGGACCAATCATGAAAGATAAAATGAATTTAAGCTTGTTGCACCCAAAGACTTCCAGGCTCTTTAATTTCAGCAGACAGGATTCTGCATTAGCTGGATTTTTTTGAGTCTCTTCATTCTCCGAAAAGATCGCCTCCAACTCCTCACAACGAGATATGGCTATAAAAGTTAACTCTGGAAGACTTTGACACATGTGAGCAGAAAAGACAAATTTCAATCTTGCATGATTATCCAAGTCTAGGTGTTTTAAGGGATTGAAATGTTGGATATTGTTCTTCAACGCGCGTCTTATAGAGGGAAATGGATTCTACTCCGCAGTTATGAAGTTGAATACGTTCTATAGTTGCCAACGACTCGTGTTCTTCATTCCTCTGGTGGCTCTCAAATTCCTGCAAATCCTTTGTGAAAGGAAAAAAAGGAATAAAGAAAATGACATCTATTAACATAATTCCTAAAAGACAATAAATCGAGATTGATTAAAATTCCATATGCATCATTCTTGCATAGACTTGGTCTATCAATTTTTCTGTAAATTAAATAAAGATAAACCATATGCATATAAAAGAAAATAGATTTCACAATCAATGAAGTCAAGGAAAAATTATAAAGAGGGGCCCATAAGATTCAATGTTTCTTGTGGGACGTTGAAATGGTAAACAAAAGTTGTTATTGGTCATTGCATTTTTATTTCCATAATGCAGAGTAATTCTAAACCAAAAGCAGAGTGAAATTCAAATGCTCAAAAAAATTGTGCATGATTTTAGATATTTTAATTTTATTTCTTATTTTAAATAACAAAATGTGAATGAATTAATTGACTAACTCATCTCTCAAAATCTATTCGCGTGAACATTATTTGCTATTTTGTGGATGATAAAGAAAAATTAGACGTGTAAACAAAGATGTCTTTTTACATAAACTAAAAAAAAAAAAAAAGCAATTTCAACTTCTTTTTTTTTTTGCAAATCAAATTACAATATGTGAGGCAAACACGTACCAGATTTGGACAATCCTTCCATTCTATTGTCTTTATAGATGGCCCCCTTAGATGATACCTCTCTGAGCAAATTCCAACAAGGTTTGGAAGATTTGTTAGTGTGAGGTATTCCAAAAGAGAAAGAGCTATTTGAGTCTCATCTTGATCACGCAGTGGTTGTTCTTCATCAGCATTTTCACCGAACACAAATTTCATTTGAGGAGCATTTGTTATGGATAGACGCTGCAATTGTACAAACCTTTGAGCTAAAAAGACTGAGCATACAGATTCTAATTTGCAGCAATCACCAACAGACAAAATTTTCAATTTTGGGAAGCTCAAATTCTCCCATGCATCACCATCACTCTCTCCCTCTAAAACATGCTTCAGTTCACTGCAACTTTGTATTCGGAGCTCTCGTAATGACAATAGAGTGCACACAACAGAGACAGGGAAGAGAGATCTTAACTTCGGACAACCAAAAATATTGAGAAACTTAAGATTGCCTAAGTTGCAATCAGCAGGGAATATATGGAGCAACTGAGGGCAATTGGATATACATAGTCTTTCCAATGCATCACCACCACCCTCTCCTTCTATTACATGCTTCAGTTCATTGCACCTTTCTATTTGGAGCTCTTGTAAGGACAGCAGAGTGCACACAGCAGAGACAGGGAAGAGAGATGTCAACCTCGGACAACCAAAAATATTGAGAAACTTAAGATTGCCTATGTTGCAATCAGCGGGGAATATATGGAGCAACTGAGGGCAATTGGATATATGTAGTGTTTCTAGCTTTTGGAACAAGCTAAAAGAAGAAAGACCACGATGTAGTTGTTGAAGATTATCCATATCTTTTAGCACTAACTCATCCAATCTTGGGGAAATCGCATCTTCATGAGTATTAATTTTGTCAACAATGCATTCCATCTCTGAACACCTTCTAAGACAGAGCTTAGTTAACTCATTCATGGCTCCGATAGCTTGAACAACATTAGGCATGAAACTTCTGCTGCCTCCCTCAAGCTCATGAAATTTAATTGTAGTTGCTCTTTGTGCAAGATCCTTGATTCCTACACCTAACATGGCGATATTTAACTGAACCAAGCGTAAATATCTTGCACTTTCCTTTTGAGACATCAATTTATGCTCCCCAATTCCTATCCTATACCTTCTCAGTTTAATCAAAGCAGTAGGGGCCATAAGGCATTCATAGCATTTTGCAATTTTTGACTGTGGACAATGCATGGTAACATACAACTCTTCTAACTGTGAGCATCTTCCTATTACTTTGCAACAACATTCACCTATGTAACAATCTGACAAATCTAACAACTTCAGCTTGTTTAAATTTTCAATTCCATTTGGCAATCTTTCAAACATACTTCTTTGCAAGTCAAGAATTTCAAGTCTTGTAAGGCTTACCACAAAAGAGATGTCACATAAATTCCAACCTTGCAATCGCAAAGTCCGAAGATTAGACAAGTGTTGAATTGATTGAGGTTGTAGCTCAATCCTATCGAAATACTTGCACATCATAATCAATGCCTTGAGTCCTGTAGAGCCTTCAAATGATGCATGTAATGTATCAACAAGTTTCACAGAATCTAATAATAGAAACTCAAGTTTTGGAGCACCCAGTTGAGACAAAAATTGAAATAATATACTATCATCATACCATGAAGATATAGCATAGCAATCTTTTATAACTTCATCAGAAATCAATTTATTCCATTCTTTTCCATTGTTTACCATAATGGTACTATTCTCTTGAGTTGCTACCCATAAAGCTACATCACGAACTATGTCATGCATTTTCACACATTTTTCTTCTCTGGAGTTGACAGAAAACATCAACAATGAAGAGTCAACGAGAACATTTATAGCTGCTCTAACTTGGCTCCTTGCTATTTCAAATGAGTCAGCATCTTTGCATAGGCCCAATCCAACTCCATATCTAAAAAGATCTTCAATTTCGATTTCATGATCTTCAGGAAACATGGCACATACCAAGAACAACAACTTAGCCTCTGCATTTTTCAAGTAATCATAGCTTAACTTGAGAATAGTAAAGGCTTTATCCTCATCAAGTGGCTTTGAATGTCTCAATCTATGCAATGCTACATTCATCTCATCAAGTCCTTTTCTTCTTAAGCACTTCCCCATGGCCACAATTGCAATGGGTAATCCCCTACATTCAGCGACAACTTCTTGAGCCACTTTTCTTACACCATCATCTACTCTACCATGAGTTTGAAATAGATCCCAAGCTTCACCTTCTGTTAACAAACCCAGGGAAATTGTTTTCTGGCAATCCATCATAGTACACACCTCTTGACGACGTGTGGTAAGAAGAAGTTTACAGTTTCTTGGACCTTCGTCCCTATAGGGATTCCCTATATTCTCAAGGTCCAGCATATCCCATACATCATCTAGTACAATCAAAATTCGATTGTTTGAACTTTGTAATTTCAATGCAATTCTTCTTGCCCTTCCCGCTTCAGTTTCTTCCTCCGGCTTGAGTCCCAACAAGTCTGCAATTTCACCTTGGATCTTCCAAATATTTGGAGTTTGAGAAACTGTTGTAATTATTACTTGATCAAATAGCTTTGATGCTTTGGCTTTCTTTCCTACTTCCTTTACCAATGTGGTTTTGCCTGAACCGCCCATACCCCACAATCCGATCATAGAGCTATCATCATCTTGCAACGCTGCCCATAGTTCATCATGTGCTTTTTTCGTTGACTCAAAGAACATAAAACCTTTAGAAGAGTGATATTCTATACCTGGAATAATAACAGGGTGAGAAAATGGATTGAAGCGATCACTCTTTGTGTTTAGATCAATCATCCTCTGGGTTGTCTTAGCCAACTTTTTGCAGAGATCATATCTCCTCCAAGTAGGATACCATTGTCCATGACAGCCATTGTTGGCCCCTAGTTCGTCCTCCAATTCCTCCACCTCTGCTATGAGACTCTTTACATCATTCTTCCACCTGTCAACCTCACCGTCAATCCACTCAGTCCTGTTGATGGCCTCTTGAACACGTTCCTGTACCCTTCCTTGCTTGAGTATCAGCTCCTCCTTTCTGATCTGAACGTTTTTGGTGATTTTGCCGACACAGAACAAATACTGCAACCGCCGTAAAGTTGGATCCACTAGATATTCAGCAAGTTTTGCCGCTAACGACACTCCCACCTCTGCCATTTAGTATTAATAGCGACCTGAAAGGAGAGCCATTCATCGTCATCAATTGACTAACTCAAAATTTCATTATGAAGAATTGAAGTATGTTAATTACGTACTTAATGTTTCATGAAGATATCATGAAGATGAAAAGAACGATCTTTCCGTAATCCAAAGTAAAATAAGAGAGATCAAATGTCTCGGCTCAGCTTTCTCGCTCTGATAACAGGTTTTTTTGGGGCCTCTGCTATGTTCAGATATTAGAGTAACAAAATTTAATGTTTTGTGATTCTATTTTTCCCCTTGGCAGATTGATGCAAAGGTGAAAGAAAGAAGAAAAAATGTAGTCTGCATGACAGCAGCAATTATCAGCCCCTAACAAGCCATTGATGCTTTGAGAACTGAGAGATCCACTATGTAATGTAACTAATTATACTACAAAATGAGTCTTATACTTAAAACTAGAGAAGTATCACAGATATAAAAAATTGTGGGCCTGTTTTGTTTTTGTTCTTTGTTTTCTTATTCTCAAAACAATTTTATAAAATTGTTTTTAAGAACAAGTTTTGGAAACCAAAAACAAAAAAAAAATTGGTTTGGAAAATAATTTTTAAAAAATCACATTTGAAAAAAATAAAAAACTATACTTTGATAAATGATAGTTATCACCGGTGGTGATAAGTAGTGGGTAGTAGAGGAGAAGAGAAAAAAATTTCTCCAGTTTTTCAAAAAAATAAAAAACACAAAAACAAAAACAAAAAAACATGTAAAAGTTGTTTTGGTTTTTCAGTTTTTAAAAATATATTTTTGTTTTTTTGTTTTTTAAAACAATCAACTAAAAACAAATTGCCAAACAAGCTTTTTGGTTTTTTTGTTTTTAAAAACAAAAAATTGTTTTCGAAACAAAAAACCAAACAAACCCTATGTTTGTGCCTAAATGCTTAGTTTCTCTTTTTCAATTTTTTTTTGGTCACCTTCCTTAGCTTCTATAAATGTATGAAATTCAGACACTTTTTTTCATTCCTCTGGTTAGGAAATGTCTCATTTCGAACAAGTGCTAGATTTAGTATATATTAAAATGCTAGATGACTCATTTTGACTAGTTAATTAATTAGAAGATAGTGAAAGAGAAATTAAGAGATAAAAGATCAATGAGGGGAAATGTGAAACATATGTTCTCTACACATTATTGGTATTATTGTCTTCTGTGTATCAATCCTTTTCTAACTATACTATATGGCTTTAGAATATTTAATTTGATTCAATTATATGACTAAAGTTCGATAGATGTGCTCATTAAGAACAAAGAAATTAGTAAGTCACACTTTTTGGGAAATATATAATATTTTAAAAGATTTCACAATGAAGTACATTCGTCATAGATGGGACTTTACAAAAGGGGTTCTCAGGTATTTTCATAATTTTTTTTATTTTTACTTATTTTTTTAATCAAAGCTTGATAAATAAAATTTAAAAAATTATTTTTTAAGTTATCTTCATAACAATAATATCGTTAATTTCATTAATAAAAACGGTAAGCATTAAAATTTTAAACATTGACAAAGTATTTTCTAATATTAACATATTAAATTTTTACGAATAATAATGACAACATGAAAAATCATTATTTATTGAATCCAACAGTATTAGAGTTAGATGAACCGAAAGATAATTGATAAAATAAGTGAGCCAAATTGGAAAACGATATGACAGATAATTAATTTTCCAAATACATTAATGCAAAATATAAATTCTGAAGTTTCAAAAAAAAAAAAAGAAATATAACATTGCCTTTTTATTTTAACTTTTACATTTGGTCCAAAGGCAGCTGGAAAGCAAGTAGATAAGGACACGGCGTCCCCAAACGCCTAATATAATAATCAACTGGATCGCATGATTATATTGCTTTAACTTTTTTCAATTTTGATTTCATATTTTGAGGACTATAATCTTGCTCAGTTTTAGGGAAAAAAACAAAGGAAACGAAAGAGCACTATCTTATCCAAGCCAAGAATCATCAACTTAATGTATGAACATCAAAATCTCTTTTTCTTTGCCTCTTTAATTAGGCTTTCACTCTCTGATCGGTGTTTTTCTATTTGTTATACTTGATTAAGACTTTATCTGCTATCACAACCTCAGTTCTCAAAGTACAGATAAATTGGGTGCTTTCATTTTCTTTCAACTTGGCACTGATCTGATAGAAAAACACAATCTATAACAGTAGATTTAGTTACTTTGGTCTCTAAAAATAGCTGCAAAAAGTTTTAAGAGATATCTCATGGCAAGAAAGTTACAATAATTGGTCTTATTTTTCATCAAGTTTAACGTTCAGTTTGCTCCTATATATTTAAGGATATATGAAGCAGTAAAAAGATTGCCATGCGGTATCTTTACGGGATAAAATTTTGATTTTCAAACTTTTTTTTTTTATTAGGAATCCCATGTTGGTATGTCATTTTTTTAATCCAAGAATCATTGAACTTTGCCCCTGCTTTTATATGAAGCATAACACATTCTTCAAAACGGCCAAAACTACTATCTAATCTCTTAGATTGATTGGGGAAGACGTCTTAGGTAAATTAATTTATACAAACTTTGTTGGAAATAAAAATGTATTGGAAATTTACAGATAAGTCCGAATTATAAAAGTTAGTTACCAATAAATCCTATATTCTGCAAATTGTGACAACTCACAAGATGACATGCACATTGAAAGTGTTTAAATAAATTCAGGAGAGGGATACTGCTTCATACCTGTGATAGATGAAGTTAGACTTTCAGTGTGGGCTTGGAGATTTTGGAGAGTAATCACAGAACTGCACTGTGATGACCAGATCAGGTAAAATTTTTTAGCACTAGTATCGTATGAAATTCCTACATAGTGCAAGTGGCAGATGTACTCATTTTTTAACAAGTTCGTTTATTAGTTTTATAAACAAAAATAGGCAAATAAACTAAAGTAAATCATTATTTAGAAAGTGTTGTGACCTGAATTGAGTAGATGCAACTCTTTTTCAGTGTTCAACGTATCTTCACTTATATGTAAATGTGCTGCATGTGCCAAGAATAAGGATTTTTTTTTTTTGGCCAACACATGACAAGGATAAGGTTTTTTTTTTTTTTCTGCCGCTCATACCAAGGATAAGTTGCGCTTTGATCTTCAAATAAATTTCAAGTACCTTTAATTAATAAATATTTTAACGAGGGATTTTAGCAATTTTTCTATTTTGTTTAATAAATAAATAAATGTAAAAATGTTTGAAGAAAATTGAAAAAATGTACTTAAATGAAAGAAAAATGCATATAAAACATATAAAACTTAACGATTTGATTCTGTTTCTTTTCTTCACGCATCATAAAAATTTCTGAGAGAAAATATAAAAATATTTTAATAAAGATAGAACATGCGTGCTAGAAAAATCTTGAAATATTAACTTATTCATTGTAAAGCTATTTTTCTTCCGAACTCAGGTGCGTACCGTTTCAAAATCAAAATTTTATTCCCTGAAGAGCAATATTTTTACTGCTCCATCTCCAAATACGTAACAGCAAGCTGATGAAAGGTAAATTTGAAGATGTGGAATCTGCAAAATAAGAAAGATCAATCGTCGTAGCTTTATTGCCATGAGATGTAAGCTTTTTGCGGCTCTTTTTAGACAATAAAGGAACGATGTACTGTTTTTGAGTGGTACTTTCTATCAGATATGTGCCGTGCAAGTTGAAAGAAGAACAAGTAACAAATGTAATCTGTAAGTGACAGCTCCAGAAAATGAAAGACTAACGAGGGTTTGATTTTCGTACCTGAATTCAGTTTAAGATTCTTGGCTTGCAAATTTTCAATAACCAGAGGAACACAATTCCACTGCAATCACCAGACTCTTCACGATCTTGGTGAGTCGTCAACTTGGTGGGAAATCATAGTCCTCTTTCTTTCTCTCTCTAAAATAGAAAACGATGATCGGAAAATGAAAAACTTGAGAAGCAAAGAAAAACTTGGAGCTAGGAAGTGACAAGGCTCTTTCTTTGTCCTTTCCAATGGACCCCAAAAATATGAAATCAAAGTTGAAAAAGTTGAAGGAATCAGTGCGTTCCAGCTAACTGTTAGAACAATTCTCCGAAATTTCAGAATTTATATTTTGCATTTATTTGGATGAAAAATTAATTACTTTTTGGGAAAATGACACTAAAACACCACTTGAACTCCAAAAAGACAAATAAGGCACCTGAATAAGCAAAATGACAAAGAAGGCATCAGGTACCAATCTGGAATTTTGATTTTTGGCCTAAAGACTGAATTGCCCTTATTGCTTTCGCCTCCTCCCAGCGAAAGCAATTCCCCCCACTCGGCGAAAGAGAAACTGCCCCCACTTGGCGAAACCAATCCATCTACTCGGTGAAACTAATCCCTCCCCTCAGTGAAACCGAATCCCTCTACTCGATGAAATCAATCCCTCCATTCCACGAAACCGAACCCCCTCCAGTTGACGAAACTAAATCCTTCGCATTACCATTCTGTAAAGATTGTTGATTTGGTGGGTTTTGGTTGTGGGAAAGAGGATTTGTAGTGAGAGAGGGAGTGAACCGAAGCGGAAATCAGAAAACAATGGCAAGCAATTACGTAACGTAACTGCTGTCATATGCCTGCTGGTTTTTGGTAAATCCCATTACGTGAATGGTAAATTTCACTATACATGTAGTTAATTATGAATTTTACAAAATACATATTGTGATTTATAACTTTTGTAGTGAAAGTGACTACTTTGTTAATGGGTTTTGCAACCTGTTTTCAGGAGATAAACAACTTGTTTGTAAAAACTAATAAAATTTCACGTTAAATTTGACAAAACGTATAGTGGGATTTACAACTTCCGTAGTAAAAATGACCACTTATTGAATGGGTTTTGTAACTTGTTTTCAAGGGATGGGCAGCTTGTTTCTAAAAAACTAATAAAATTTCCTACTAAATTTGACAAAACACATAGTGAGATTTACAACTTTCGTAGTGAAAATTACCACTTCTTCAATGGGTTTTGTAACATGTTTTTAAGGGATTGGCAACTTGTTTCTAAAAACCAATAAAATTTCATGCTGAATTTTACAAAACATAGACTGATATTTACAACTTTTGTAGTGAAAATTACCACTTCTTAAATGAGTTTTGTAACCTCTTTTCAAGGGATTGGCAACTTGTTTATAAAAACCAATAAAATTCCATGCTGAATTTTACAAAACATAGAGTGATATTTAGAACTTTTGTAGTGAAAATTACTACTTCTTAAATGAGTTTTGCAATCTCTTTTCAGGGGATGAGCAACTTGTTTCTAAAAATCAATAAAATTTGACGCTGAATTTTACAAAACACACAGTGATATTTACAACTTTTATAGTGAAAATGACCACTTCTTAAATGGCTTTTGCAACCAGTTAATTCAACGTGACTACAAAAGTTGTCACTTTTATTAGCTTTTACAAACAAGTTGTTTATCTCCTGAAAACAGGTTGCAAAACCCATTAACAAAGTAGTCACTTTCACTACAAAAGTTGTAAATCATAATATGTATTTTGTAAAATTCATAATTAACTACATATATAGTGAAATTTACCATTCACGTAATGGGATTTACTAAAAACCAGCAGGCATATGACAGCAGTTACGTTACGTAATTGCTTGCCAGTTTTCTGATTTCCGCTTCATCTTTCTGCTTCGGTTCACTCCCTCTCTCACTACAAATCCTCTTTCCCACAACCAAAATCAACAATCTCTACAGAATGGTGATGCGAAGGAGTAAGATAATAGCATTTCCAACATTCTTCTTTCCTTCTTCCCGCATTTCATCAGCATCGGTCTTCCTCTCTCCTTTCTCTCACTTTCAGCGTCGGTTTTCCTGCATTTCATCAAGGTATTTTGGTCTTTTGACCGAAAATATGAATTCCAGATTGGTATCCAGTGCCCTATTTGTCATTTTGCTTATTCAGGTGCCTTATTTGTCTTTTTGGAATTTAAGTGGTATTTTATTGTCATTTTCCCTTACTTTTTTATATCATTTTCAAAAGTTACCTGAATGAATGAGTGCGCAGTCTGAGAGAGAGGAGACTCCTGATGCAAAACTCCTTTCTACATACAACACATAATATTTTTATATAAAACATCATTATAATTTCCGAGGAATAAATTTTATTTTTCATTAATTAATTCATCTTGTGCTATTTCTATCTTACTTTTCTTTTTGGTCTACATATATTTTAGTGTCATATACAATATTATTGTAGTTTGTGGAATGCTTTTGAATTGGTTTTAATGTATTTAAATATGAATGTTTTGCATTTTAATTGAGGTCCATATATTCGCTCACATCATTTTGCACTTAAATTTAAATTTGAGAAAATTCTTAAATTTCTTGGTAAAAATAATGATCTAGGTTGACTTTAAAGTTTAAACTACAAAATTTATTTGGACCTAATTTAATTGTGGTACGTATTATCAGTTTATCATCTTACTTTTTTTTTTTTGGAACGATACAATTACCTTACTTTTTACTGTAAAAACCTATTTTAAAGCAATTGAAAACTTCCCTTTTTTTATAGAATTTCCCAAACCATATAACTGGTTTTTAAAGGAAGAATTACAATGAGATTCTAAAAATAAAAAATAATTATCAGTAAATTTGAGCAATTATCATTTCTTACTATGAAATTTGTTATTGTTCTATTATCATTAGGGCTTTTTAATAATTATGTTCATTATTTGGGATTTTATAGTAACTCTCCCTAGTTTAAATTTTCAAAACAGTTTATTGTGCAAATCAATATTAGAATAAAATATGTTTGATTTTAATAGAAATATAAAATATTTAGCCCAAAAAAATAAAAATATAAAAAAAGTGTCATTGTAGAGAAACACAGTTTTTATTTTATTGATCTAGATTTTTGTAAAACTTAGGATATTCAGGCATTAATTAATTCATGGATTGAACTAATTAATTGATAATATATGTAGTTCTCGGAGCGCACAGCTTCACCTTCAACCCAGGTATGTCCCGTTTCAAAATCAAAATTTTGTTGATCTGCAACAGAAATGTTTTACTGCTTCATCCTTAGATACGTAACTGCAAACGGAAAGTTAAATTTCATGTTTTAACATATTTTATAATTAAATAATTTAGTAATTTTTTTAATCTTTCTAAATTAATTAATTGGGTCTTATATTAAGAATTAAGCATACTGAACAAACTCTTTACCGATGTACGAATGTTTATATATATCTTTTTTGACCGAATACGAATGTTTATATATCAATAATGTATGATTACAAGCCAAAAAAAAAAATGATACATTCCCAATTGCAGTTGCATCTATTTGATTTATACAGTAGCGGGATCCCATAATGTCATATAATTTTATATAAAATTTCAATTTTTGGTCCATTCATTTTATAAGTATTTTCTTACTCATCTAGTCATAATACGGTTAGTATAAAAAATATAATGATGATTTTATGTCTCATCAATTATTATTTTAAAAATTTAAACTTAATATGTCAGCATCTGAGAATAATTTGTCTATTTTTAAAATTTTAATGTTATCATTTTTTTTAATAATGTTATTATTAGATAACTAATTTTGACCTTTATCAACAAAAAAAAAGATACTCCTCCGATCCTTAATATAAGACCCATTTAATTAATTTGATTAGATTAAAAAAGTTCAGTAAATTAGTTAATTATAAGAAAGTGACTCTTTTTTCTTAAAACACCATAATCGTTTTTCTTAATATCCCTTCCCTCTTTTTTTTATTATGGTTGAAGGAGTATTCATAGAGGTAATTTAGATAAAATTGATAAATATGAGAAATGGGTTTTATATTTAGGACCAAAACCAACTCAAGAATTGAATCCTATATTAAGGATCAGATGAGTATCTAATTTTGACAAAAAAAGTATCGACATTTTGTAAAATTAAAAAACAAAAATAAAAACTTGTGAGGAGTTAAACACCTATGACACATCATGTACGAGTAGTATTACTTTTCAGGCTTTCGGCTGCATATTATCCTTTTCACATATCAAAAAGCACCCACTTGGCAGCAATTATTAGCATCCAACAAGCTACTCATGTCATGCGCAGAGAACTGAGATATGTATACACACACACAAATATATTCCTCTGGTAATACAGAACCCAACTGTTGAGTTGGTTTTGGTTTTAAATATAAGATCTATTTTTCATATTTATCAATTTTTTCTAAATTATCCTTATGGATACTCCCTCAACCATAATCAAGTAGAAGAAAGAAAGAGGGTATTAAGAAAGATGATTATGGTACTTTAAAAAAAATGTGTCACTTTTCTTATAATTAACTAACTTACTTAATTTTTTTAATCTAATTAAAATTAATTAAATAGGTCTTATATTAAGTATCAGAGAAATATATCACAGATAGATGCTCATGGATGGAAAAGCAAATATAACAATGGTGAAAGAAACTAAACGGGTGTACGTGTGTGAAAGAATAATTAAAGTGGGGGGGGGGGGAATGAGATGAAGCTGAATCGGGCAACTCATATCATACGTAGAGAATTGATAGTGCTCTTTCGTTGTCCCTTCCTTTCCTTTTCTCTGAAAGTGAACTTTAACTTCAGCATATGAAATCAAAAGGTCAAAAAAATTTTGCCTTCCGACACTTGATTGTTATTACGCGTTTGGGGACACCTTGTCCCTACTACTTGCTTTCCATTCCGGGTGCCTTTAGACCAGATGTAAAAGTGGAAGTTAAAAAAAAAAAAAGAAGCAATCTTAATCATCTGTTTGTTGTTTTTTTCAATTTGGTCGGTTCATTTATAAGGTATCTTTGTAGTCATATGATTAAGACAAACTAATATTGTTGGACGCAAATGATTATTTTTTGTATGAATCATTATTTTTTTTCTTCAAAACGTAAGTTTAATATGCCAGTATTTGAAAATATTTTATCAATATTTAATATTTTTAACATTGACGTTTCTTATTCGTGAAATCATACCAAAGACATTTTTGTATTTGACAAACCAAAAAGAAAATCTTGTGGGACCACACAGGTGATATTTTGAAAAGTTATTCTTGAGAAATTTTTAAGTAGTTTGAAACTTTTTTTAATAAGAATTATTTTTTATCATATCCAAACCTAAAATATTTTAAAATCACGTTTGAAAAAAACACAATTAAACCAAATGCAAATATACTTAAAAGCATTAGAAAGTCAAAGAAATACGCGGTGTCGCTAATGATTGTCCTTCACCACTTGATTGTTATTACGCGTTTAGGGACACCTTGTCCCTGCTTGCTTTCCAGGTGCCTTCAGACCACATGTAAAAGTGAAAGTTAAAAAATAAAGAAAGCAATCTCATGATTTTCTTTTTCTTTTTTTTTTCCAAATTTCCGGATTTTTATTTTGCATTAGTTTATCTGGGAAATTAATCATCTGTTTGTTATGCCATCATTTTTTTTTCAATTTGGTCGGTTCAGGTTATAAGATATCTTTGTAGTCATATAATTAACACTAATATTGTTAGACTCAAAGTCTCAAACGATGATTTTCTGTGTGAATCATTATTTTTTTCAAAAAAAATAAGTTTAATATTTTAAAATCACGTTTAAAAAAAATTTAAACAAGATGAAAATATACCTAAGAGCATTAAAGAGTCAAAGAAATGCGCGTTGTAGCTAGTGATTGTCCTTCACTCACCCTAGAGGATTAGAGTATTTAAGTGACAATACTGGTGTGAATTCCCTGGGCTAGATTCTTGGAAACCTTTATTTTTTGTTTTTTCGTCATCCTTCACTTAATGGAAGAAAATCACCCTACAAGAAAAGCACTACAAAAAATAGCTTATTACTGATAGAATTAACAATGAAAAAATTATTCGATCTGTCACTAATTTTGACAGATTACCAACAGAAATTACATTGCTAGATATACCAACAAATTGCCTACAGAATTCCATTCCATCGATAATCTGACTGTAATTTCATCACTAATTTTTTAGTGATTTCGTGTCTAACTTTTGTAATAAAATTTTAATTCTATCACTGGTCCGTTAGTAATTCCATTGTTGAATTCCGTCAATAATCACAAGTTTTTTAGGGTGAAGGCAGAAAGTGATAATTATCATAGTGTTTTTCATTATTAATCCTACTGCCATTAAGTTATGCCTTAAACAAAAACAAGTCGCTAGTGTATTTTATTTAGGCGCTAACGTGGGTTGATCCAGGCTTGTAAACTAAAGCACAAACAAGAGCAATTGGAGGATCACAACAAATTCAATCTTATTAAGTAACGAGTAATTCAACAACCACTAATTAGCCCTAAAGCAGAGTAAGAAAGCTACTTTTAACTAAGGTCAAAATAATTTTTATTTTGCATAAAACTTTTAAAGAAAACAATTTTAATATAACAGTTTTTATATTAAAAAAGGCCCAAAACAAAGGGCAAATAAACCCAATTCTTGTCATTTTTTCCATTTTTCTAGACCCCAAAATACGCAACATGCAAGACAATAGTCAATGGGGTCTCTTGGTAGTTGATAATTTGGAGCTTAGTGAAATGCACTACACTTAGTTTACTTGAAGGCAGAGTTAAAGAAATTAGGGGGATCAAAGGACTCCAAATATACCCATTTATTTATTTATTTTCTCTGTTTTTTTTTTTCAAAACCTTCTTAAAAATGTGTTCAATTATTGAAGCTCATCAATAGAAATGGCCAAGTGAGAGACTCTGCAAGTACTTTCGTTAGCATTATCGGATTAGGAAATTCTATTACCGTCACCGTTTTACAAACTTTTGAAAACCTTTTGTAAATTTGGAGAAACAAAACCATTCTATAGCTGGTTTGGTCACAACATTGCCAAACAAATAAATGGTCACATCATCAATATTTCTGTGGATAAAGTTTTCTAATACTATTTATATTCTAAACTCAATTTTCTAAGACTGCTCAATAAAAAAAAAAAAAGGAAAATTGGAGAGAAAGACCTAGAGAGAATAATTTAAAAAAAAATAATGATTGTCCTTCACCACTGGTGTGAATTCCCAGGGCTAGATTCCCTATTCCAATTGGAACCATTTATTTTATGCTTTTTTGTCATCACTTATTACCTATAAAATTAATAACAAAAAAATTGTTCTGTCAATAATTTGGTATATTACCAACAGAAATTACATCACTAAATTACCTATGAGTTAGTCACAGAATTCCTTCAAAGTTGAAGAAGTTGAGAAAATCAGTGTGTTCCAGTTAACTGTTATTACACTTTTGGCCAAAAAAAAAAAGTGAACTGTTATTACACGTTTGGAATTCTCCTGATATTTACTTTTCTCAAGGTACAATTCTCTGAAATTTCAGAATTATTATTTTGCATTTATTTGTATGAAAAATTAATTACTTTTTTTAACGTCATTTTCAAAAGTTACCTGAATGAATGAGTGCGACAGTTTGAGGGAGAGAGAGAAAAGAAAGGCTATATAAACGAGGTCTTATAATTAGAAGAGAAGGTAGTACAACACATATTTTTTTTATATAAGACATCATTATAATTTCTGAGGAATAAATTTTATTTTTCATCAATTAAATTCATCCTATGCTATTTATATCTCAAATTTTTTTGGTCTAAATAGATTTTAGTGTCATAGACAATATTGTAGTTTGTGGAATGCTTTTGAATTGGTTTTAATGTATTTAAATATGAATGTTTTGCATTTTAATTGGAAACCTATTTTAAAACAATTGAAAACTTCCCTTTTTCTAGAATTTCGCAAGCCATGCAACTGGTTTTTGTGCAGATGGCAACGATAGTTATGGTAAGATATACACTCTCCGAACATAATTTTAACGACTCAGATTTAATTTACATAAAAAATTATTTTTGAAAAAACTAAACATTAAAATATTTTTATTTTAGATTGTATATAGTAAAATAAATTTTTAAAAACTTTAAAACAAAAAAATAAATCTAAAAGATTCAATTGGATGCAAACAATCCTTTAGGTCCCCTTGTTCAGTTTTTCACTTATCCAACTCATTTTAAATGGGTCAAGAAATTTAGTGGATCACAATTTTAATTATAAATGCTTTCAGTCATTTCTCTATTGGTTCATCAACTCTTCCTTCTTCTCTTTGGATAATCAATCGCTTCAAGTCTTGGCCTCTATCAAGCAATTTACTTAGCTTAATAACTGCGGAGACAATGCTAATGGGATCGTCTTGAAGGACATCATCTTTCTTTATCAACTGTTCTCTCTCATTTTGATGTAGTAATAGTTCATGCTTCGTATTCTGCATTTTCTAAATTTTTTCATTTTTTATTTGACTTCAGCTCTGTGCTTGTAAAGATATTATCTTTTCTTTTTAATATTATTTGCTTCTTTTTCCAAATGAAAACTCTAGTCAATCCTCGTGAGAGGACCGAAGTTTCTATCTTATCTTCTTTGGGACTGAAAGCGTGTGGCCATTAACTTTTTTAGGCGAACCAAGAGTATTTTTAAATCACATTAGACTTAAGACTAATTTTTATTGGTTGTGAAGCGATTAAGGAATAGCTCTCTCAACACAGTTTGTTACTAACATGTGTCCATTATTATGGTTATACAAGATGTGCAATTCTCTTCTTATTGGACAGAAACCAAGCTATATTATTTTAAAAAAATAATTGTATTTTTCTATGTTTTTTATTTATGAGCATAAATCAATAAAATTAAAAATCAATTTAGATAAGATATATACTCGTTTATGTTGCATGGGTCTTTCTTGAAGGGACCGCATAGGTGATTACTTTTAGAACTATTCTAAGTAATTTCTAATTATTCTTAAAATCATTTTGTTATCATAACGAATTTTAAAATCACCTTTATAAATTTAAAATAACATTCATAATCAATTTTGAAAGCCAAAGTTGTGACTTCCTAAAAAAAATACCAGTTGTTATAAATCATAATTCAATAAAATCGATTTTATAAATTAATTTTATCAACAATCCATCATACTCGCCGTTAACCCTTACCTATACTAAATCAAAGGAAAATGTGCCTAAAAGCATTAAACCCAAATTGAAAAAGTAAAAAAATGGGTTCCCACAAATTCTTGTTGGTTTCCTTTCTCTCCTCCAATAGAAAGCAATGATCACAAAATGAACAACCTAGAAAACTTAGAGGCGAAGAAAAAGAGATTTTCATATTCATATATCACATGAACTTGGGTCGGCAACTCGGTTGGAGCTTGGAAGTGATAAGGCTCTTTCTTTGTCCTTTCTAATGGACCCCATCAAAGTTGAAAAAGTTGAAGAAATCAGTGCGTTCCTGTTAACTGTTATTACGCGTTTGGAATTCTTCTGATATTTAGGGTACACTTATCTGAAATTTCAGAATTCTTATTTTGCATTTGTTTCTATGAAAATTTAATTACTTTTTTATATCATTTTCAAAAGTTACCTGAATGAATGAGTGCGACAGTATGAGAGAGAGGAGACTCCTAATGCAAAACTCCTTCCTATATACAACACATAATATTTTTATATAAAACATCATTATAATTTCCGAGGAATAAATTTTATTTTTCATTAATTAATTCATCTTATGCTCTTTCTATCTTACTTTTTTTTTTTCTGGTCTGCATATATTTTAGTGTCATATACAATATTATTGTAGTTTGTGGAATGCTTTTGAATTGGTTTTAACGTATTTAAATATGAATGTTTAGCACTTTAATTGAGGTCCATATATTTCTTCACGTCATTTTGCACTTAAATTTAAATTTGAGAAAATTCAAAAATTTCTTGGTAAAAATAATGATTTAGGTTGACTTTAAAGTTTAAACTACAAAATTTATTTGGACCTAATTTTACTTCTTTTTTTTTTGCGATACAATTACCTTACTTTTTACTGTAAAAACCTATTTTAAAACAATTGAAAACTTCTCTTTTTAATAGAATTTCCCAAATCATGTAATTGGTTTTTAAAGAAAGAATTACAATGATGTTCCAAAAATAAAAAATAATTAATAGTAAATTTTAATGACAAGTGAGCAATTATTATTAGTATTTTTTAGTAATTATGTTCATTACTTGGGATTTTATAGCAATTCTCCCTAATTTAAGTTTTCAAAAAAGTTTATTGTGCAAATCAATATTAGAATAAAAATATGTTTGATTTTAATAGAAATATAAAATATTTAGTCCAAAAAAATAAAAATATAAAAAAAGTGTCATTGCAGAGAAACACAGTTTTTATTTTATTGATCTAGATTTTTGTAAAACTTAGGATATTCAGGCATTAATTAATTCATGGATTGAACTAATTAATTAATAATATATGTAGTTCTCGGAGCGCACCGCTTCACCTTCAACCCAGGTATGTCCCGTTTCAAAATCAAAATTTTATTGATCTGCAACAGAAATGTTTTACTGCTTCATCCTTAGATACGTAACAGCAACCGGAAAGTTAAATTTCATGTTTTAACATATTTTATAATTAAATAATTTACTATTTTTTTAATCTTTTTAAATTAATCAACTGGATCTTATATTAAGAACCAGAGGTATTATATTTTAGACATACCGAACAAAATCTTTACTCATATACAAATGTTTATATATCTTTTTTGACCGAATACGAATGTTTATATGTCAATAATGTATGATTACAGGCCAAAAAAAAAATGATATATTCCCCATTGCAGTTGCATCTATTTGATTTATACAGTAGCGGGATCCCACCATGTCATATAATTTTATATAAAATTTCAACTTGGTCCATTCATTTTATAAGTATTTTCTTACTCATCTAACCACAATACTGTTAGTATCAATAATATAACGATGATTTTATGTCTCACTAATTATTATTTAAAAAAATTAAATTCACTATGTTAGCATCTGAGAATAATTTGTCTATTTTTAAAATTTTAATGTTGCCATTTTTTTAATAATGTTATTATTAGATAACTAATTGTGACCTTTATCAAAAAAAAAAAAAAGATAACTAATTTTGACAAAAAAAGTATCAGACAACTAAAAACGACATTTTTTTAAAATTAAAAGAAAACAAAAATAAAAGCTTGTGGGGAGTTAAACACCTATGATACATATTATCCTTTTCACATATCAAAAAGCACCCACTTAGCAGCAATTATCAGCAACCAAAAAACTACTCGTGTCATACGTAGAGAAGTGATAGTGCTCTTTCGTTTTCCTTTCCTTTCCTTTTCTCTGAAAGCGAACTTTAACTTCAGCGTACTACCTCCGATTCTTAATATAAGATTTTTTTTAATTTTTATTTTGATTCTAAATAGAAGACCTCAATCCACTTTGTCTCTTATATTTATGTATTTTTTTTCTAATATAGTCCTTCTAATAATTGTATTCCTAACCAATATAGTTGATTAGTAAGGATATTTTAGAAATAACAATACATATTTATTACAAATAACTAACTTAATTTCTTTTCTTAATCTCCTCAAATTAGTCAATTGAGTCTTATAATTAGAACAGGAGGTAGTATGAAATCAAAAGGTCAACAATATCATGCCTGCCGACACTTCATTGTTATTGCGTTTGGAAAAAAAAAAAAATCAAATGCAAATGTACCCAAAAGCATTGAAGAGTCAAAGAAATAGCGCTGTCGCTAATGATTGTCCTTCACCACTTGACTGTTATTACGCGTTTGGGGACGCCCTGTCCCTACTGCATGCTTTCCAGGAGCCTTTAGACCAGATGTAAAAGTGAAAGTAAAAAAAAAAAGAAGCAATCTTATGACTTTTTTTTCTTTTTTTTTTTGGCAAAATTTCAGAATTTTATTTTGCATTAGTTTATCTGGGAAATTGATCATCTTTTTGTTATACCATTTTTCAATTTGGTTGCTTCATTTTATAAGGTATCTTTGTAGTTATATAATTAACACTAATATTGTTAGACTCAAATGATAATTTTTGTGTGAATCATTTTTTAAAAAAAAGTAAGTTTAATATGTCAGTATTTAAAAATATTTTATCAATATTTAATATTTTTAACATTGGCGTTTCTTATTAATGATATTATACCAACAAAACTTAAAAGACATTTTTTTTATTTGAAAAAAGAAATAAAATCTTGTGGGAAGTTAAACATGTATCATTTTTCAGGCTTTTAGCTGCCTGCGTTCCTTTTCACATATAAAAAATTTACCTTTTATTTGTCATCCAACTAGACAATAATACTTAAAATCATATTAATTGAAATTATAATGAAGTTTCCTTGCCTTTTTTTTTCCTTTTTGATAAAAACTTTTTTTTAAAATTTCGAACACTTTTCTTTTGATTGAATTTCACAAACCCGGTATTTTGCTACTTATCCAACACTTCAACTCTAATCAAAACACATTAGCTGACACAATGTTGCTATCGTACATTCTCACTGGACAAACATCAAGCTATATTATTAAAAAAAATTATTTTTTATTCGTTCAAATTTTACCTTAACAATAATGCGGTATTTTAATTATAAGTTGACATGACTCAGTATTCCAAATTGTTTAATGAGGGAAGCCAATTTACGGTACAGAATTTATAGGACTTGTTAATTGACAAAAATGATAGGAATTTGGCTTTTTATCGCAGAATCTGCATAAAAAAGATTAAAGCAGCTCTTAAGAAAATAGACAATGGTAAAGTTGTTGGACCTAATAGTATTCCTATTGAAGTTTGGAAATATTTAAGCGAGAAAGGTGAATTGTGGTTAACCAAGCTTTTTAATGAAATTTTACACTCTAAAAATATGCCGAATAAATAGAGGAAAACAACTTTAGTTCCTATTTACAAGAATAAAAAAGATATTCAAAATTGTGCAAGTTATAGAGGGATAAAATTTATGAGCTATATAATGAAGTTGTGAGAAAAAGTGATTGAACAGAGATTGAGGTTGGAGACTTCTATTTCAGAGAACCAATTTGGATTTATGCCTGGGAGATCCACAATTGAAGCAATTTATTTATTAAGAGGGTTAATTGAAAGATATAGGAGTAAAGGAAATGATTTACATATGGTTTTTTTTTTCACTTGAAAAAGCTTATGATCGTGTATTCAGAGAAATACTTTGGAAGGCTTTGGAAAACAAAGATATATAAGTTGTTTATATCAAAGCCATACAAGATATGTATAATGGAATAATTACTAGTGTAAGAACGCTTGGATATGAAACAAAAGACTTTCTCGTTAAGATAGGCATACATTAGGGATCTTCTTTGAGTCTTTACTTGTTTAATATGGTTCTGGATGTTCTAACTGAGCTTATTCAAGAAAAAATTCCTAAGTGTATGCTTTTCATGGATGACATAGTCCTCATGGCTAAATCAAAAGAAGAGATTAACTCTAGTTTGGAGTTATAGAGGAGGATTTTGGAGTTGAAAGGTTTTTGCTTGAGCAGGAACAAAACAGAATATATGCATTGCAATTTTAGAAGGAGGCAAGGCAATGATGATATGGAGGTGAAGATGGCAGATCAAATCATTTTTCAAGTATTAAAGTTTAAATATCTATGATCCATTATACATGAGGATGGTGAAATTGATGGAGACATTTCTCATATAATACAAGCTGGTTGATTAAAGTGGAGGAAAGCTATCAGAGTTATTTGTGAAAAGAAGATACCTAAGAAGTTTAAGGGAAAATTTTATTGGATTGCTATAAAACCAGTTATGTTGTACAGTAATGAATATTGGGTGATAAAAGGAACACAAGAGTATAAAGTTGGGGTAGTAGAAATAAGAATGTTAGGATGGATGTGTGGTTATACAAGAAAAGATAAGATTCAAAATAAAAATATTAGAACAAGAGTTGGCATGTGTAAAGAAGGCCATTAAAGGCCTCGATGAAGAGGATAGATCAGAATGTATAGAGTCCCATAAAAAGGGGCAAAGGAAGATCAAGAGGAACGCTCAATGAGATCATTAAATGTGACCTCTTGATCAACAACATATCTAAAAACTTGATTGTTGATTCATGTAGCCAATCCCACTTAGTAAGATAAAGCTTGTTGTTTTCGTCAATGACTAATCTGACGTGGCCTAAAAAGGTCCAAGTCAGCTATAAATCAACCTTCAGATCCGAATTGTTAAAAAAAGAGAGAGAGAGAGAGAGACAAACGAGATTTGTGCTGCGAGGGGAAAAAGAGAGAGAAAGGTAAAGGTCAGCGAGAGGGATATCGGTGACCACGAGAACACAAGATCAACGGAAATATAGAGTTAAATTTAAAAGCAAAAAAAACCATTTAGATAAAATATATACTCTTTACAAATTTAAATTTAAATGACATATGCCAAAAAAAAGAAAGAAACCGAAAAAAATTGCACAGAGTTACTCTAGCTAATTGTTGTAGCTTACGTCATGTTGTGAATACTCTTTACTAGGGCTGTGCAAAAACCCGGTGGTCCGGTATGGTCCGGTATGGTCCGGTTCAACCTGAACAAACCCGGTCCAGAAAAAATTGGCCCGAAACAAGACTAGACTAGACTGGACCGGACTGGTCTCATCGGGCTGGACTGGATTAGGGACTGACCCCTCAGACCAGTTGGTCCAGTCCAATCTAGCCCGATTTTTTTAAATTATTATTTATATAATTTTAATTTGATTTAATTTTTCTATATAAATTTTTATCTATTCAAATAATTAAGATTTATCTATTAACTTTCAAAGTAATGAGCATGCATATATTTTCTACAATTTAAGATCTATATGATGAGAATTAATTAATAAAACATGACTTCATTGGGAAATTGAAAAGGAATGATCAAATTTGATAACTTTTGAATTAAAATATGTGCAAAATTTTATATAGTAAGTTATAATCTTGTCTCCTATTGAAATTTTTTTTAAAAAAAATTAAAATTAGCTCTGGACTGCCTAGACTGGTCCAGGCAGTCCAGAGAACCAAGTCCAGTCCAACCCGACCTCGGGTTGGCACTGGACTGGACCAGACCTCGGGCTATTTTTTTCAGCCCGAGGTCTTTACTGGACCAGACTTCGGGTTGATAACAAACCCGGTCCAGTCTAGTCCATGCACACCCCTACTCTTTATATGGGTCTTTCTTGAAATCTTGAAGGGACCACACAGATGATATTTTGAAAAGTTATTCTTGAGATATTTTTAATTAGTTTGAAAATAATTTTTCATAAGAATTATTTTTATCATATCCAAACCTAAAATATTTTAAAATCACGTTTAAAAAAAAATTAAACCAAATGCAAATATACCCAAAAGCATTAAAAGTCAAAGAAATACGAGGTGCAGCTAATGATTGTCCTTCACCATTGGTGTGAATTCCCAGGGCTGGATTCCTTATTCCCTTTGGAAACATTTGTTTTATGCTTTTTTGTCAACCTTCACTTAATGGAAGGAAATCACCCTGCAAGAAAAACACTATAAAAAACAGCTTATTACCTATATAATTAAAAACAAAGAAATTGTTCTGCCGCTAATTTGATATACTTCTCTGCTTCTTCTATTTTTATGATTGAGAAAGAAGATTTTTTTTAATCTTATTTATAAGATATTTTATTAAATTTTTAGTATGAATGTATTATTTTATCCTTTATTTATTATAGTGTAGATAATTATTCTTTGAAAGGTATATATATTAAATAGAGATAATATTAAAAAATTATTTTATTTTAATAAAAAATTAATACAGTTAAAAATTCTTAGCTTACAAATTTTAAAAAAACCAGAGGAACATAATTCCACTGCAATCACCAAACTCTTCGCGATCTTGGTGAGTCATCAACTTGGTTGGAAATAAGTGCTCTCTCTCCCTCTCTCTCCCTCTCACTCTCTAAAATAGAAAATGATGATCGGAAAATGAAAGACTTTAGAGGCAAAGAAAAAGAGATTTTCATATGAGAGGATTTCAATAAGCTTGGGTCGTCAAGTCGGTTGGAGCCAGGAAGTGACAAGGCCCTTTCTTTGTCCTTTCCAATGGACCCCAAGAATACGACTTTGAAAAAGTTGAAGAAACCGGTGCGTTCCAGCTAAGTATCCGTACAATTGTCTGAACTTTCAGAATTCATATTTTGGATTTATTTGTATGAAAAATTAATTACTCTTTTATATCGTTTTAAAAAATCCCCCGAATGAGTGAGTGCGCAGTCTGAGAGAGAGTAGACTCCTAAAGCCAACTTCCTTCCTACATACAACACATAATATTTTTATATAAAACATCATTATAATTTCCGAGGAATAAATTTTATTTTTCATTAGTTAATTCATCTTATGCTATTTCTATCTTGCCTTTTTTTTTGGTCTACATAGATTTTAGTGTCATGTACAATATTATTGTAGTTTGTGGAATGCTTTTGAATTGGTTTTGATGTATTTAAATATGAATGTTTTGCATTTTAATTGAGGTCCTTATATTCCTCATGTCATGTTGTACTTAAATTTAAATTTGAGAAAACTGAAAAATTGCTTAGTAAAAATAATAATCCAAGTTTAAAGTTTTTAGAGGGGGGACTACAGGCCTGTATAGCTTATGAGTTTAAAAAGGTCAGCTCTACAGGATTGAATTTAAAAAATATCTTAATTTGTTAAGCTCGATTCTTAAGCTGACAAGCTCGAGCAGGCCTATTAACTTTCGGCCCATTCAAGAAAAAAGAAACCATTTCTCATATTTTTTTATGAAAAGATAAAAACAAACCAATGAAATTATTAATAAAAAAAACTTAACTATAAATAAAATTAAGTCACACATACTAAACATCATGATATCTAAATATCCATCAACCTCTAAGACCATCTAAAACATTCATAAACAAGACAATAATATTCAAAAGTTTTATCAATAATAGAAATGTGCAATAGACAAACATTATTATTAATTTTTTGAAACTTTATCATTACTATAATTAATTACTCTTCTTTGTAGAAAAAATATCAAATTTTTCTTCTTATAGGAATTTTTTTAAAATTTTACAATGTAACTATTATTTTACTTTAATTTAAGAAGCACTATTGTTGAAACTCATAAATTTCTAATTCAAAATATTGAATCACAAGTTATATAAAGTCCAAATTAACTCATTTTTTAAAATTTAATTAGATAAATAATTGTCTAAAACCAAATAAATTAAATCATTATGTGAAATTTAATTTCAGAATGATAATAATAACTAAATATTTAAAATATTATTAACATGTTAAAAATAACAATATTAAAATTATACAAAAATTTAAAATTATTTGATAGTGCTCTTTCGTTTCCCTTTCCCTTCCTTTTCTCTGAAAGTGAACTTTAACTTCAGCATATGAAATCAAAAAGTCAAAAAAATCATGCCCTCCGACGCCCGATTGTCGTTACGCGTTTTGGGATGCCTTGTCCCTGTTACTTGCTTTCCAGGTGCTTTCAGACCAGATGTAAAAGTGAAAGTGAAAAAAAATAAATATGATTTTCTTTTTCTTTTTCTGTTTTTGGAATTTCCGAATTTTTATTTTGCATTAGTTTATCTGGGAAATTAATCATCTTTTTGTTATATCATTTTTCAATTTTCAACTTGGTTGCTTCATTTTATAAGGTATCTTTGTAGTCATATAATTAGCTCTAACTAATATTTTTAGACTCAAATGATGATTTCTTTTGTGCGAATCATTATTTTTTCTTCAAAAAGAAAGTTTAATATGCCAGTACTTAAAAATATTTTATCAATATTTAATATTTTTAACTTTGGCATTTCTCATTAATTATACTCCTCCGGTCGTAAATTTAAGACCCCTTTTGTAATATAAATTATGCTACAAAAAGAGTCTTATATTTAAGACTGAAGGAATATTATACCAAGAAAACTTGAAAGACATTTTTTATTTGACAAACCAAAAATAAAATTTTGTGGGACCACACAGGTGATATTTTGAAAAGTTATTCTTGAGAAATTTTAATTGTTTGAAAATAATTTTTAATAAGAATTATTTTCATCATATCCAAACCCAAAATATTTTTAAATCACGTTTGAAAAAAAAAAAAATTAAACCAAACGCAAATATACCTAAAAGCATTAAAAAGTCGAAGAAATACGCGTTGTAGCTAATGATTGTCCTTCACTGACCCTAGAGGATTAGAGTATTAAGTGACAATGCTGGTGTGAATTCTCAGGACTAAATTCTTGGAAAAATTTATTTTATGGTTTTTTGTCATACTTCACTTAATCGAAGAAAATCACCCTACAAGAAAAGCACTACAAAAAATAGCTTATCACCGATAGAATTAACAACAAAAAAATTATTCGATCTGTCAATAATTTTGATAGATTACCAACAGAAATTACATTACTAAATATACCAATAAATTGCCTACAGAATTCCATTCCATCGATAATCTGACAGTAATTTCATCACTAATTTTTTAGTGATTTTGTCGCTAACTTTTGTCGTAAAATTTTAATTCTATCACTGGTTCGTTAGTAATTCCATTGTTGAATTCCGTCAGTAATCACAAGTTTTTTACGGTGAAGGCAGAAAGTGATAATTATCAAAGTGTTTTTCATTATTAATCCTACTGCCGTTAAGCTATGCCTTGAACAAACGCAAGTCGCTAGTGTATTTTATTTAGGCGCTAACGTGGGTTGATCCAGGCTTGTAAACTAAAGCACAAACAAAAGCAATTGGAGGATCACAACAAAGCCAATCTTATTAAGCAATGAGTAATTCAACAACCACTAATTAGCCCTAAACCAGACTAAGAAAGCTACTTTTAACTAAAGTCAAAATAACTTTTATTTTGCATAAAACTTTTAAAGAAAACAATTTTAATATAACAGTTTTTATATTAAAAAAGGCCCAAAACACAGGGCAAATAAACCCAATTCTTGTCAATTTTTCCATTTTTGTAGACCCCAAAATACGCAACATGAAAGACAATGGTCAATGGGATCTCTTGGTAGTTGATAATTTGGAGCTTAGTGAAATGCACTAAACTTGGTTTACTTGAAGGAAGAGTTAAAGAAATTAGGGGATCAAAGGACTCCAAATATACTCATTTGCTTATTTATTTATTTCGTTGGAATGTACACATTTATTTCTGTTTCTTAACCTGAACATTCATAATTCCATTTGATCATTTGGTTTTCTCTGTTTTTTTTCTTTCAAAACCTTCTTAAAAATGTGTTCAATTATTGAAGCTCATCAATAGAAATGGCCAAGTGGGAGACTCTGCAAGGACTTTCTTTAGCATTATCGGATTGGAAAATTCTATTACCGTCACCGTTTTACAAACTTTTGAAAACATACCTTTTGTAAATTTAGAGAAACAAAACCATTCTATAGCTGGTTTGGTCACAAGATTTCCAAACACATGAATGGTCACATCATCAGTATTTCTGTGGATAAAATTTTCTAATACTGTTTATATTCTAAACTCGATTTTCTAAGATTGCTCAATCCAAAAAAAAAAGGGAAATTGGAGAGAAAGACCTAGAGAAAATAATATTTATTAGCGAGATTATAAAATTGTAATTATTTAAAAAGACTAAAAACTTAAATGTAAATGTAAATTTTAATTTTTTATGGAGAATAATGATTTTTTAACATCTATAAAATTTCTTATGTTTTTTTAGTTTATATTGAATAGAGTTTAATTAATCAACATAAATATAGATAATATCAATCAGGCAAAAAAAACTTGATGATGTAAATGAATAGATGCCAATATTAATAATTAAATTATATATCGATGATATGGATATAACCTTGGTTGGAAAAGGTTAATTAGGTTTTTTCTTTTAAAAAAATTGAGGCAATGACATATGATCCTTTAAATAATTACAATTATTATAATTCATCTTCAGTAAATATCACTGGCTACAAGTCCTTCTTTCTAATTTCCGCAAAAAAAAAAAGGAATATTAAAGCCGTCTTCGAAAATTTTTTTTGCATTGAATTGGAAGAAGCATTGACATGTTATTTCATTCATGATCATTTTTAGGTCATTTCGACTTATTAATTCTTTTAAGCAAAAGTAAGTAAAAACTCTTTTCATTGTAAAAATTAAAGCAAAAATAAGAAAAAACTAATTATAAAAGTTCATATATGCTACGCCGCAAAAGGTGTTAATTGAAAGTTGAGAAAGTAGTATTTGATGTATATATGGAAACAACAACCCAGAGTATTCAAATAAAAATGATACAAATGTGAATGCCTTCCGCAATGTTTTGATTATTATTGCATGCAATAATGCATCTTCAAGTGATCAATAGAAGCAGAGTTGTTGGTTTTTCTTTGCGAGACTGCGAATATGAGAAAAATGACAGTTAGAAGAGTAAATAATAGATCTGAGGAAAGCATATATGCAGCATGTATCGGCGTGCTAGGAGATGGTATATAAATAAGAAAAAATCAGGCCTAAGGGCCACTAATCACAATAATTAGCATTATTCCAGCATTAATTTTGTGTTATTTAAGTACTAAATAATGTTGAATCTGTTTCAGATTTAGTTGTCAATTTGTATTAAGTAAACGGTAAATGCTCACTGTCTACTAGCAAACATGCATTGTGTGAGAGGTAAATAATTAATTTGTGAATTTGGCCCTTTACTGTAATTCTTTTTATAAATAAATTCAAAAATCAAAAGATACAAAACTTTGTATGGTGTGCCATGTCAAAATTTCTAAGTGTGCGCAATTAAAAAAATATGACACCGGCAAAAAGAAAAAGAAGAAATTCCAAAGGGAAAAAAAACAGAACAACCTAAAGTCAAATGTGCGCACCTTTGAAGAGCCGCGAGTGTGGTTTTGGAGAAGGTGGGACAATCTCTAATATCTGGACGTGACAGTTTTGGAAGTACGTTGTCGTAAAACCCTTCCTCTTGGATTTCAGGTTCACAATTAAAAAGTCCTTTTAGCTCAGAGCACTCATCAATCCACAAACGATCCAACTGTGGAAGATGATGTTGAGTAGAGGGTGGAGAGGGGAAGAGCCATTTCAACTTTCTGCATCTAAAGACTGTAAGATATTTAAGTTGTGGGAAGCAGAAGGAATGAGAGGAGGATGCATTTGGAAAGTAGTGATGCTCTTCCTCTGATGACATCATTTCCTCCAACTCTTCACATTCTATAATCCTTAGATACTCCAAACATGGTAGGCTTCTGATCACAGTGCTTTGGAACATACACTTCAATTTTCTACAATTAATCACAGATAACCTCCGAAGATTTTGGAAGACCATGAAACCGGGACCCACCCATACAGATACGGGGTTCATTGAATCCTTCAAATGCAACTCCGTTGCTCGTGAGATCACCACCGTCCCTCTTTCTTCATTTACTGGCAATTCTTTTCCTCCATTTGATGACGTTTGAACATTTGAATCTTCCGTTGAAACCTGTAGCAATTGCAATTTCTTTTTTTTAAAAAAAGGATAAATTTATTCACAGCAATCAAATTTAGAGCATTCAAAGTTTCTTTTTTAAAACTTGGATTTAAAAAAATTAGATACATTGTAAGCAAACCAAGCAAACTCCTCGCTCTTCACTGATGTACAAATATTTATATATCATCAGTATATGGTTACAGGTTAAACAAAAAAACAAATTTATAATTGATTTAGATTAATTTCCTATAAAATATATTTTTTATCAAAATAGTCTGTGAATCACCACGCACACAATTATTCTTTCAATGCCATTTTTTCTGGGGTGAAATTTCATAGTCACAATTTTGATATGAAAAATTTTAAAAGAATATATTTAATAAATATTTTTAAAAAAAACGTGAAATGAAGTCCAACAACACACACATATATATTCCATATAATTTCATCCATTGTGATCTGAAATTGAAAGAAAAGCTATTTGTGTCCATACATCAAGTATTTTTTTTCTTCACGCCCTTGAAAATCTCCTTGTAATTTATAAATTCCCTATATAATTTATGCAGCTACCCAAATGAGATATATATATATATATATATAATGATTCTAATAGCATATATTCCATCTAATTTTGAAGACTCTAAATCAAGATGATATGGAATATTCATTCATACCGATATTGTTCCCAATTGTTGAAGAGCCCTTCCCAAAGTTGAATCCACAAATTTTGGGCAGTTCCGTATGCTGATGCTGCTTAACTGCACCTGAATCTGCAATCCTTGACAAACACTTGTCAAATTTGACAAATTTGTTAGCTCTATCGTCCTCAAGCTGGAAAGCACAATTGTCTCACTGTAGTTCGCATCACCTTCACTGCTTTGTCTAAAAATCACCTCTAATTCCTCACAATCAGATAAGGTTAGGGAAGTTAGCTTGGGAAGGCTGGTATGGACAATAGTGCTTCTTGAGAACAAAAACTTCAACTTTTTATTGTGAGTTACTTCTAAGGAATGAAGATGTTGAAAGCTCAACACTTGCGTGGGAACAAGACCTCCCACCATTTGCTCTTCTGATCTCAACATTTCTGAGTTATTGGCTTCTTCTTGCTCATCATTAACAATCACTCGCCGCTTGTGTTCAACTCTAGGACTTTGAATATCAAACTCTCCAATATTTAGAACAGAAAGTGGAAGATTATTGAGAGCCTCATTGTTATCCAATTGGCTGTATCTCAACACATACTTCCTTACAAGTCCCTGCATATAACAGAGAAGTGAAAGGTGAGGGAATAAAATATTCTAAGTTCCTTGATAAAGGTTATGAAAAGGAAGAGATTGAGTACATTCAACATCTGTACCTATTTGTACAAGTTAAGATATGCAGTTCTTAATTTGGTAACTTCGATTTGTATGCAAGAATATATGATATCTTAGTCAATTGCTTGTCTACATGGCAGAATCATGGTAAAACCGGAAATATATAATGCTCTGCATTGCTGAAATCCTCCTTCTCTTCAACTTCTATGACTTGAACTGTCATTGATTTTGAGATAACATGGTGGAAGACTAGTCACAAGTTGACAAACTAAACCGTAGTTCGTTTGGTTTCTTTCATGAAATGCAGAATGATTCGTTTTTTGAAGCAGCTTTTTGTATGTAGAGATGTCTTATTCATATGCATGTGAAACGAATGAATGTATTAGACCGCAGTTCATGAGCTTAAATGAACAAAACATTAAAAACAAAAAATTGAAAGTATTAAATGTTCAGCTCGCATGAATTTAATTAATTTTGCAAAAAAAAAAAAGAAAGAAAAATATTTGCAATATGGAGAAATACAAATGCAGAATATTCGTTACCTCTTTAGTCCAATGAATAGATGCACCCATAATTGGCATAAGTTTTGGGCAGTCATGAACCGCAACCGTGCAAAACTCCCCTGTCTGCAACTTGAATCCTTGGCAGACATTAACAAGTCTTGGCAAGTTCTCAAGTTTCAGATATTTCATGTTCGGGAATGTAATCTCCTTTTCACTACTATCAATGTGATGATCTTCAATATTTGGGCATTTGAAAATTTCTTCCATTTCGGAAGAATTTGATATGGCTAGAGTGCTTAGTTGTGGCAGCATTGAGACAGTAGGACCAATCATGAAAGATAAAATGAATTTAAGCTTGTTGCACTCAGAGACTTCCAACGTCTTCAATTTCGGGAGACAAGATTCAGCATTAGGTGGATTTTTCTGAGTCTCTTCATTCTCCGAAAAGATCGCCTCCAACTCCTCACAGCGAGATATGGTTACAGAAGTTAACTCTGGAAGACTTTGACACATGTGAGCAGAAAAGACAAATTTCAATCTTGCATGGTTTGCCAAGGCTAGTTCTTTAAGGGATTGAAATGTTGGATATTGTTCTTCGACGCGCGTCTTATAGAGGGAAATGGATTCTACTCCGCAGTTATGAAGTCCAATACGTTCTATAGTTGCCAACGACTCGTGTTCTTCATTCCTCTGGTGGCTCTGAAGTTCCTGCAAATCCTTTGTGAAAGGAAAAAAAAGAATAAAGAAAATGACATCTTTTAACATAATTCCTAAAAAACAATAAATCGAGATTGATGAAAATTCCATATGCATCATTCTTGCATAGACTTAGTCCATCAATTTTTTGGTAAATTAAACAAATAAAGATAAACCAAATGCATATATAAGAAAATAGATTTCACAATCAATGAAGTCAAGGAAAAATTATAAAGAGGGGCCCATAAGAGTCAGTGTTTATTGTGGGCCGTTGAAATGGTAAACAAAAGTTGTTATTGGTCATTGCATTTTTATTTCCATAATGCAGAGTAATTCTAAACCAAAAGCAGAGTGAAATTCAAATGCTCAAAAAAATTGTGCATGATTTTAGATATTTTAATTTTATTTCTTATTTTAAATAACAAAATGTGAATGAATTAATTGACTAACTCATCTCTCAAGATCTATTCACTTGAACATTATTTGCTATTTTGTGGATGATAAAGAAAAAATTAGACGTGTAAACAAAGATGTCTTTTTACATAAACTAAAAAAAAAAATTAGCAATTTCAACTTTTTTTTTTTTTTGCAAATCAAATTACAATATGTGAGGCAAACACGTACCAGATTTGGACAATCCTCGCATTCTATTGTCTTTATAGATGGCCCCCTTAGATGATACCTCTTTGAGCAAATTCCGACAAGGTTTGGAAGATTTGTTAGTGTGAGGTATTCCAAAATAGAAAGAGCTATTTGAGTCTCATCTTGATCACGCAGTGGTTGTTCTTCATCAGCATTTTCACCGAACAAAAATTTCATCTGAGGAGCATTTGCTATGGATAGACGCTGCAATTGTACAAACCTTTGAGCTAAAAAGACTGAGCATACAGATTCTAATTTGCAGCAATTATCAACAGACAAAATTTTCAATTTTGGGAAGCTCAAATTCTCCCTTGCATCACCATCAGCCTCTCCTTCTATTACATGCTTCAGTTCACTGCACCTTTCTATTCGGAGCTCTTGTAAGGACAGCAGAGTGAACATAGCAGAGACAGGGAAGAGAGATGTCAACCTCAGACAACCAGAAATATCGAGAAACTTAAGATTGCCTAAGTTGCAATCAGCAGGGAATATATGGAGCAACTGAGGGCAATTGGATATAGTTAGTCTTTCCAGCTTTTGGAACAAGCTAAAAGAAGAAAGACCACGATGTAGTTGTTGAAGATTATCCATATCTTCTAGCACTAACTCATCCAATCTTGGGGCAATCGCATCTTCATGAGCATTGATTTTGTCAATAATGCATTCCATCTCTGAACACCTTCCAAGACAGAGCTTGGTTAACTCATTCATGGCTCCAATAGCTTGAACAACATTAGGCATGAAACTTCTGCTGCCTCCCTCAAGCTCATGAAATTCAATTGTAGTTGCTCTTTGTGCAAGATCCTTGATTCCTACACCTAACATGGCGATATTTAACTGAACCAAGCGTAAATATCTTGCACTTTCCCTTTGATACAAAAATTTATGCTCCCCAATTTCTATCCTATGCCTTCTCAGTTTAATCAAAGCAGTAGGGGCCATAAGGCATTCATAGCATTTTGCAATTTTTGACTGTGGACAATGCATGGTAACATACAACTCTTCTAACTGTGAGCATCTTCCTATTACTTTGCAACAACATTCACCTATGTAACAATCTGACAAATCTAACAACTTCAGCTTGTTTAAATTTTCAATTCCATTTGGCAATCTTTCAAACATACTTGTTTGCAAGTCAAGAATTTCAAGTCTTGTAAGGCTTACCACAAAAGAGATGTCACGTAAATTCCAACCTTGCAATCGCAAAGTTCGAAGATTAGACAAGTGTTGGATTGATTGAGGTTGTAATAGTTTAGCTTTGAGGTGCCCAAAACAGAAGGACCTAATAATTAACACCTTCAGTCCTTTAGTTCCTTCAAATGATGCATGTGAGATATCCAAGAGTTTTCCAGATTGTAACAACAGAAACTCAAGCTTTGGAGCATCCAATTGAGAAGGAAATTGAAAGACATCCAATTGAGAAGGAAGTTGAAAGAGTTTATTGTTCTCATACCATGAAGATACAGCATAACAATTTTTCACCACTTCATCAGCAATCAATTCATTCAATTCCTTTCCACAATTTACCCCAATGGTACGATCCTCTTTAGATGCTTTCCACAATGCAAAATCACGAACCATATCATGCATTGTCACATATTCTTGTGCATTTGTGTTGAATTTTGAAGAATACATCAACAATGAGGAGTTGATGAGATCATTTATAGTTGTTCTAACTTGGCTCCTTGCTATTTCAAATGAGTCTACATCTTCACATAGGCCTAAACCCACTCCATATCTGAAAAGGTCTTCAACACTAATATTACGATCTTCAGTAAACATAGCACACATTAACAATAACAACTTGGCTTCTCGGGTTGCCAAATTATCATAGCTTAATTCAAGACAAGTAAAAGCATCCCTTACTCCTTTATTCACATTGGTTGCTTTCGCATTCCTCAACTGATACAACATTACCTTCATCTCATCAACTCCTTTTTCTTTCAAGCAAGTACCCACAGCTACAATCGCAATGGGTAGGCCCTTACATTCCATAGCGATTTGTCGTGCCATATCCTGTTGAGCAGCATCATTGACATTAGCATGACTTTGAAACAAAATCCAAGCTTCATCTTCTTTTAACAAATCAAGTTTGATTGTCTTTTGACATTCCATCAAGGTACACACTTCTAAAAGGCGTGTGGTCAGGACAACTTTGCAACTTCTTTGAGGATTTCCCCCCATGGGAATCCCTATGTGCTCAAGATTTAGCTTAGCCCATATATCATCCAGTATTACCAAAATCGGTTTTCCGCCTTGTAATCGTAGTGCAATTCTTTTTGCCCTTCCTGTTTTAGATTTTTCTTCTAACTTGAGCCCCAACGAGTCAGCAATTTCATCCTGAATTTGCATGATATCTAAACTTTGAGAAATTGTGGCAATCACAACTCTATCGAAGAGTTGTGACTCTTTGGCTTTCTTTCCCACTTCTGTCACCAAGGTAGTTTTCCCTGACCCTCCCATCCCCCAAAGTCCAATCACGGAGCTACCCTCATTTTGCAAAGCCTCCCACAACTGGTCAAAAGCCATTTGTGTAGAGTTGAAGAGCTTGAAGTTTTGTGAAGAGTGATACACTATATCTGGAACAATAACGGGATGGGAAAATGGATCCAAGCGATTACTCTTTGTAATTAGATCAATCATCCTCCGGATTGTCTTAGCCAACTTTTTGCAGAGATAATATCTCCTCCAAGTAGGACACAACCCTCGAAGGCAACCATGATTAGCCCTTAGTCTTTCCTCCAAATTCTCCACCTCTTCTATGAGGCTCTTCACGTCATTCTTCCACCTGTGAACCTCATCATCAATCCTCTCAGTCCTGTTGACGGCCTCTTGAACGCGTTCCTGCACCCTCCCTTGCTTCAGGATCAGCTCTTCCTTTCTGATCTCAACATTTTTGGTGATTTTGCCCACACAGAACAAATATTGCAGCTGCTGTAAAGTTGGATGCACCAAATATTCAGCAAGTTTTGCTGCCACCGACACTCCCACCTCTGCCATTTAATACTAATAGAAACCTGAAAGGGGACCCATTCATCAAATTATTAACTCAAAATTTCATTTTGAAGAATTGAAGCATCTTAGGTACTTAATCTGTCATGAAGATATCATCAAGAGGTCATCAAGATGAGAATAACGATTTTTTTTAATCCAGAGTAAACTATAGAAAGATCAATTGTTTTTGTTCACCTTTCTTGCTGTGATGACAGGGTTTTTTGGCCCCGCCGGCTATGTCCAGAGATTAGAGTAACAAAATTTAGTGTTTTATGATTCTATTTTTGTAGCAGATCGATGCAAAGGTGAAAGAAGAAAACAAGTAGTCTAAAATTGGCAGCAGTAATTATCAGCAACTAACAAGCTTGTCATACTTTGAGAATTGAGAAAGATCACAGATAGATGCGTATGTATGGCAAAGCAAATAGAACAATGGCAAAAGAAACATGTGAATGAATAAAGTGGGAAAAAAATGAGACTCTGCAAAAGAAGGGTATTACTTCATACCTGTGACGGATGAAGTTGCACTTTCGGTCTGGGGTTGTAGATTTTCAAGAGTAAGAATAGAATTGGGCTGCAATGACCAGATCCGGCGAGAGACAAGACGCAGATAAGATGTTTCAGGCCTTGAACAGTAGGTGTTGTCCATTTTCAATTTCTTTGGTAAAATGCAATCTTTCAGAAGTTAAAATGCAATCTTATCATTTTTACTTTTCCAAGGTAAAATTTTTTAGAACTAGCATTTTATGAGATAATATAAAAATATTCTAATATAGATAGAACATGTGTGCTAGAAAAATCTTGAAATATTAACTTATTTATTGTAAAGCTATTTTTCTTCCAAACTCAGGTGCGTACCGTTTCAAAATCAAAATTTCATTCCATGAAGAGCAATCTTTTTACTGCTTCATCTCGAAATACGTAGCAGCAAGCTGATGAAAGGTAAATTTGAAGGTGTTGAATCTGAAAAATAAGAAAGATCAGTTGTTGTCACTTTATTGCCATGAGATGTAAGCTTTTTGCAGCTACTTTTAGACACAACTATGTATTGTTTTGAGTGGTATTTTCTATCGGATCTGTGCCACGCAAGTTGAAAGAAGAACAAGTAACAAATGCAATATCTGTAAGTGACAGCTCCAGAAAATGAAAGACTGATGACGGTTTGATTTTCATACCAGATAATTAAGCTTGCAAAATTCAGCTTGAGATTCTCGGCTTGCAAATTTTCAGAAACCAGATGAACAGAATTCTACTGCGATCACCAGACTTTTTATGAGCTTGATGAGTCGTCAACTTGGTTGGAAACCATACTGCTCGTTCTTTCTCTCTCTAAAATAGAAAGCAATTATCACAAAATGAAAAGCTTAGAGGCAAAGAAAAAGAGGTTTTCATATTCATATATCACATGAACTTGGGTCGTCAACTCGGTTTCAGCTAGGAAGTGATAAGGCTCTTTCTTTGTCCTTTCTAATGGACCCCAAAAATGTGAAATCAAAGTTGAAGAAATCAGTGCGTTCCAGTTAACTGTTACTACGTCTTTGGAATTCTTCTGATATTTGCTTTTCTCGAGGTACAATTCTCTGAAATTTCAGAATTCTTATTTTGCAATTGTTTGTACGAAAAATTAGTTACTTTTTTAATATCATTTTCAAAAGTTACCGAATGAATGAGTGCGACAGTCTGAGAGAGAGGAGACTCCTAATGCAAAACTCCTTCATATATACAGCACATAATATTTTTATATAATTTCCGAGGAATAAAATTTATTTTTCATTAATTAATTCATCTCATGCTATTTCTATCTTACGTTTTTCTTTTTTAATTGAGGTCCATATATTCCCTCACATCATTTTGCACTTAAATTTAAATTTGAGAAAATTCAGAAATTGCTTGGTAAAAATAATGATCTAGGTTGACTTTAAAGTTTAAACCACAACATTTATATGGACCCAATTTAATTGTGGTAAGTACTATCAGTTTATCATCTTACTTTTTTTTTTTGGCGATACAATTACCTTACTTTTTACTGTAAAAACCTATTTTAAAACAATTGAAAACTTCCCTTCTCTATAGAATTTCCCAAACCATGTAACTGGTTTTTAAAGAAAGAATTACAATGAGGTTTCAAAAATAGAAAATAGTTATCTGTAAATTTTAATGACAAGTAAGCAATTGTCATTTTTTATTCTGAAACTTGTCATTGGAGATTGTTGTATTATCACTAGGATCTTTTAGTTAAGTAATTTAAATATTTTCTTAATCTTTTCAAATTAATCAATTAGATTGTATATTAAAAATAGAAACTAGTACATTTTAAGCATACCGAACAAACTCTTTACTGATATACGAATGTTTATATATCTTTTTTGACCGAATATGAATGTTTATATATCAATAATGTATGATTACAGGCCAAAAAAATGATTTATACAGTAATGTGATCCCATGATGTCATATAATTTTATATAATATTTCAATTTTGTCCATTCATTTTATAAGTATTTTCTTGCTCATCTTGCCATAATACTGTTAGTATCAATAATATAACGATGATTTTATGTCTCATTCATTATTATTTTAAAAATTTAAATGTCAGCATCTGAGAATATTTTGTCCATTTTCAAAATTTCAATGTTGTCACTTTTTTAATAATGTTAATATTAGATAACTAATTGTGACCTTTACCCCCAAAAAAAAAAAGATAACTAATTTTGACCCCAAAAAGTATCAGATAACTAAAAACGACGTTTTTTAAAATTAAAAAACAAAAATAAAAGCTTGTGAGGAGTTAAACACCTATGGTACATCTATGTACGAGTAGTATTACTTTTCAGGCTTTCGGCTGCATATTATCCTTTTCACATATCAAAAAGCACCCACTTAGCAGCAATTATTATTAGCAACCAACAAGCCACTCATGTCATGCGCAGAGAATTGAGATATATATACACATATACTCTTCCGGTTATTAATAGAGGACCAATTGTTGAGTTAGTTTTGGTTTTAAATATAAGACTTATTATCATATTTATCAATTTTCTCTAAATTACCTCTATAGATACTCCCTCAACCATAATCAAGTAGAAAGGGGAGATGGGGTATTAAGAAAAATGATTATGGTGTTTTAAAAAAAATATGTTACTTTTTTTATAATTAACTAATTTACTTAACTTTCTTAATTTAATTAAATTAGTTAAATGGGTCTTATATTAAAGATCAGAAAAGTCTATCACATATAGATGCTCATGGATGGAAAAGCAAATATAACAATGGTGAAAGAAACTAAACGGGTGTACGTATGTGATAGCTGCTCATATCATACGTAGAGAATTGATAGTGCTCTTTCGTTTTCCTTTCCTTTCCTTTTCTCTGCAAGTGAACTTTAAAATCAGGCCTTCCGACACTCGATTGTTATTACGCGTTTGGGGACACCTTGTCCCTACTACTTGCTTTCCATTCCGGGTGCCTTTAGACCAGATGTAAAAGTGAAAGTTAAAAAAAAAAAAAAAAAAAAACCAATCTTAAGACTTTCTTTTTCTTTTTTGCAAAATTTCTGAATTTTTATTTTGCATTATTTTATCTGGGAAATTAATCATCTTTTTGTTATGCCATTTTTCAATTTGGTTGCTTCATTTTATAAGGTATCTTTGTAGTCATATGATTAAGGGTGTGTTTGGCAAGCATCCCAAACCATGGTTTGGGAAAAATATTAGCCAAACACCCTTAAAAAAATCAAAACCATGGTTTGGGTTCAAAACCATGGTTTTGACTCCGAAACCATGGTTTTGGGAAAAGCAGAAATTTTTTACTTTTGGAGAAAAAAGGGAGAGTGTGAGAGCCTATAGGATATGTATCTTGTTGTTTTTTTTATAAACATATTTTTTATAAACATATTTAATCTTATATCTTATAAATATATATACATATTAATTATTTATTAATTATATTATCTTATATATTATTAATATATGTTAATAAAAAATATATTATTAATAATTTTATTCCTTCAAATTAAAATATATCATAAAATATATTTTTTCTATAATTATCATATTAATTTATGCCAATTTGTATATATAAAAAGTACTTCTAATAACAACTATCCAAACACTCACACTTCTCAAAATCACTTTTTTCACAAAATCTATTCTTCCCAAAATCTATTTTTTTTCAGAATCTATTCTCCAGAAGCTATTCTCCAAACCATGGTTTGGTTTCATCCAAACACACCCTAAGACTAACTAATATTGTTAGACTCAAATGATTATTTTTTGTACGAATTATTTTTTTCCAAAAAGTAAGTTTAATATGCCAGTATTTAAAAATATTTTATCAATATTTAATATTTTTAACATTGACGTTTCTTATTCATGATATCATACCAAGAAAACATAAAAGACATTTTTTTATTTGACAAACCTAAAATAAATCTTGTGGGACCACACAGGTGATATTTTGAAAAGGGAAAATTGCAAAAAAAGACCTTGGAATTGCAAAAACGTAGATAGGGACCCTTGACAACTTCACTTTGGGTTTTGACAAGAATAATATGCCCTGAAGTTGTCAAAACCCAAAGTGAAGTTGTCAAGGGTCCCTATCTGTGTTTTTGCAATTCTAAGGTCTTTTTTTGCAATTTCTCCTTTTGAAAAGTTATTCTTGAGAAATTTTTAATTAGTTTGAAAATTTTTTAATAAGAATTATTTTTTATCATATCCAAACCTAAAATATTTTAAAATCACGTTTGAAAAAAAAAAATAAACCAAATGCAAATATACTTAAAAGCATTAGAAAGTCAAAGAAATACGCGGTGTCGCTAATGATTGTCCTTCACCACTTGATTGTCATTACGCGTTTAGGGGCACCTTGTCCCTGCTTGCTTTCCAGGTGCCTTCAGACCACATGTAAAAGTGAAAGTTAAAAAATAAAGAAAGCAATCTTATGATTTTCTTTTTCTTTTTTTCCAAATTTCCGGATTTTTATTTTGCATCAGTTTATCTGGGAAATTAATCATCTGTTTGTTATACCATCATTTATTTTCAATTTGGTCGGTTCAGTTTATAAGGTATCTTTGTAGTCATATAATTAACACTAATATTGTTAGATTACCAACAGAAATTACATTGCTAGATATACCAACAAATTGCCTGCAGAATTCCATTCCATCGATAATCTGACAGTAATTTCATCACTAATTTTTTTTAGTGATTTCGTCGCTAACTTTTGTCATAAAATTTTAATTCTATCACTGGTCCGTTAGTAATTCCATTGTTGAATTCCGTCAATAATCACAAGTTTTTTAGGTGAAGGCAGAAAGCGATAATTATCAAAGTGTTTTTCATTATTAATCCCACTGCCGTTAAGCTATGCCTTGAACAAATGCAAGTCGCTAGTGTATTTTATTTAGGTGCTAACGTGGGTTGATCCAGGCTTGTAAACTAAAGCACAAACAAAAGCAATTGGAGGATCACAACAAATCCAATCTTATTAAGTAATGAGTAATTCAACAACCACTAATTAGCCCTAAAGCAGAGTAAGAAAGCTACTTTTGACTAAAGTCAAAATAACTTTTATTTTGCATAAAATTTTTAAAGAAAACAATTTTAATATAACAGTTTTATATTTAAAAAGGCCCAAAACAAAGGGCAAATAAACCCAATTCTTGTCAATTTTTCCATTTTTGTAGACCCCAAAATACGCAACATGAAAGACAATGGTCAATGGGGTCACTTGGTAGTTGATAATTTGGAGCTTAGTGAAATGCACTACACTTGGTTTACTTGAAGGCAGAGTTAAAGAAATTAGGGGGATCAAAGGACTCCAAATATACCCATTTGTTTTTTTTTATCCGTTGGAATGTACTCATTTATTTCTGTTTCTTAACCTGAATATTCATAATTCCATTTGACCATTTGGTTTTCTCTGTTTTTTTTCCCTTCAAAACCTTCTTCAGGAGACTCAGCAAGTACTTTCGTTAGCATTATCGGATTGGGAAATTCTATTACTGTCACCGTTTTACAAACTTTTGAAAACATACCTTTTGTAAATTTGGAGAAACAAAACCATTCTATAGCTCGTTTGGTCACAACATTTCCAAACACATAAATGGAGATAAAATTTTCTAATACTATTTATATTCTAAACTCAATTTTCTAAGACTGTTCCAAAAAAAAAGGAAAAATTGGAGAGAAAAACCTAAAGAAAGCAATTAAAAAATAATAATGATTGTCCTTCACCACTGGTGTGAACTCCCAGGGCTAGATTCCCTATTCCACTTGGAAACATTTATTTTACGCTTTTTTGTCATCACTTATTACCTATAAAATTAATAACAAAAAAATTGTTCTGTCAATAATTTGGTATATTACCAACAGAAATTACATCACTAAATTACCGATGAATTAGTCACAGAATTCCTTCAAAGTTGAAGAAGTTGAGAAAATCAGTGTGTTCCAGTTAATTGTTATTACACTTTTGGCCAAAAAAAAAAGTGAACTGTTATTACACGTTTGGAATTCTCCTGATATTTACTTTTCTCAAGGTACAATTCTCTGAAATTTCAGAATTATTATTTTGCATTTATTTGTATGAAAAATTAATTATTTTTTTAATATCAACCTCAATGAATAGTGCGACAGTTTGAGGGAGAGAGAGAAAAGAAAGGCTTATAATTAGAAGATGCGGTAATACAACACATATTTTTTTATATAAAACATCATTATAATTTCTGAGGAATAAATTTTATTTTTCATCAATTAAATTCATCCTCTGCTATTTCTATCTCGAATTTTTTGGTCTAAATAGATTTTAGCGTCATATACAATATTGTAGTTTGTGGAATGCTTTTGAATTGGTTTTCATGTATTTAAATATGAATGTTTTGCATTTTAATTGAAAACCTATTTTAAAACAACTGAAAACTTCCCTTTTTCTAGAATTTCGCAAGCCATGCAACTGGTTTTTGTGCACATGGCAACGATAGTTATGGTAAGATATACACTCTCCGAACATAATTTTAACGACTCAGATTTAATTTACATAAAACATTATTTTTGCAAAAACTAAACATTAAAATATTTTTATTTTAGATTGTATATAGTAAAATAAATTTTTAAAAACTTTAAAATAAAAAAAAAATCTAAAAGATTCAATTAGATGCAAACAATCCTTTAGGTCCCCTTGTTCAGTTTTTCACTTCTCCAACTCATTTTCAATGGGTCAAGAAATTTAGTGGATCACAATTTTAATTATAAATGCTTTCACTCATTTCTTTATTGGTTCATCAACTCTTCCTTCTTCTCTTTGGATAATCAATCGCTTCAAGTCTTGGCCTCTATCAAACAATTTACTTAGCTTAATAACTGCGGAGACAATGCTAATGGGATCGTCTTGAAGGACATCACCTTTCTTTATCAACTGTTCTCTCTCATTTTGATGTAGTAATAGTTCATGCTTTGTACTCTGTATTTTCTAAATTTTCTCATTTTTTATTTGACTTCAGTTCTGTGCTTGTAAAGATATTATCTTTTCTTTTTAATATTATTTGCTTCTTTTTCCAAACTTTTTTTTACAAAAAATGAAAACTCTTGTCAGTCCTCGTGAGAGGACCGAAGTTTCTATCTATCTTCTTTGGGACCGAAAGCGTGTGGCCATTATTATTATTATTTTTTTGGTTATGGCCATTATTTTTTTTAGATGAATCAAGGGTATCCCTAAATTACATTGGATTTGAAACTAATTTCTTTCGGGCCTGAAGCGATTAAAGAATAACCCTCCCAACAAATACGCTTTCTGGGATTCTAACTTGTATGCTCCTTCTTACACAGCTGTTAGTAACATGTGTCCATTATTATGGTCATATAAGATGTGCAATTCTCTTCTCATTAGACAGAAACCAAGCTATATTATTTAAAAAAATAATTGTATTTTTCTATATTTTTTATTTATGAGCATAAATAAATAAGAACAATAAAATTAAAAATCAATTTAGATACGATATATACTCGTTTACTATGTATGGGTCTTTCTTGAAGGGACTGCATAGGTGATTACTTTTAGAACTATTCTAAGTAATTTCTAATTATTCTTAAAATCATTTTGTTATCATAACGAATTTTAAAATCACCTTTATAAATTTAAAATAACATTCATAATCAATTTTGAAAGCCAAAGTTGTGACTTCCTAAAAAAAGTACCAGTTGTTATAAATCATAATTCAATAAAATCGATTTTATAAATTAATTTTATCAACAATCCATCATACTCGCCGTTAACCCTTACCTATACTAAATCAAAGGAAAATGTGCCTAAAAGCATTAAACCCAAATTGAAAAAGTAAAAAAATGGGTTCCCACAAATTCTTGTTGGTTTCCTTTCTCTCCTCCAATAGAAAGCAATGATCACAAAATGAACAACCTAGAAAACTTAGAGGCGAAGAAAAGGAGATTTTCATATTCATATATCACATGAACTTGGGTCGGCAACTCGGTTGGAGCTAGGAAGTGATAAGGCTCTTTCTTTGTCCTTTCTAATGTGAAATCAAAGTTGAAAAAGGGGAAGAAATCAGTGCGTTCCAGTTAACTGTTATTACGCGTTTGGAATTCTTCTGATATGTAAGGTACACTTCTCTGAAATTTCAGAATTCTTATTTTGCATTTGTTTGTATGAAAAATTAATTACTTTTTATATCATTTTCAAAAGTTACCGAATGAATGAGTACGACACTTTGAGAGAGAGGAGACTCCTAATGCAAAACTCCTTCCTATATGCAACACATAATATTTTGGGAAAATTGCAAAAAAAGACCTTGGAATTGCAAAAACGCAGATAGGGACCCTTGACAACTTCACTTTGGGTTTTGACAAGAATAATATGTCCTGAAGTTGTCAAAACCCAAAGTGAAGTTGTCAAGGGTCCCTATCTGCGTTTTTGCAATTCCAAGGTCTTTTTTTGCAATTTCCCCTAATATTTTTATATAAAACATCATTATAATTTCCGAGGAATAAATTTTATTTTTCATTAATTAATTCATCTTATGCTCTTTCTATCTTACCTTTTTTTTTTCCTGGTCTGCATATATTTTAGTGTCATATATAATATTATTTTAGTTTGTGGAATGCTTTTGAATTGGTTTTAATGTATTTAAATATGAATGTTTGCATTTTAATGAGGTCCATATATTCCATCACATCATTTTGCACTTAAATTTAAATTTGAGAAAATTCAGAAATTGCTTGCAAAAATAATGATCTAGGTTGACTTTAAAGTCTCAACTACAAAATTTATTTGGACCTAATTTAATTGTGGTACGTATTATCAGTTTATCATCTTACCTTTTTTTTTTTTGAACGATAAGTTACCTTACTTTTTACTGTAAAAATCTATTTTAAAGCAATTGAAAAATTCCCTTTTTTTATGGAATTTCCCAAACCATATAACTGGTTTTTAAAGGAAGAATTACAATGAGATTCTAAAAATAGAAAATAATTATCAGTAAATTTTAATGACAAGTGAGCAATTATCATTTCCTACTATGAAATTTGTTATTGTTCTATTATCATTAGGGCTTTTTAGTAATTATGTTCATTATTTGGGATTTTACAGTAATTCTCCCTAATTTAAGTTTTCAAAACAGTTTATTGTGCAAATCAATATTAGAATAAAAATATGTTTGATTTTAATAGAAATATAAAATATTTAGTCCAAAAAAATAAAAATATAAAAACAGTGTCATTGTAGAGAAACACAGTTTTTATTTTATTGATATAGAATTTTGTAAAACTTAGAATATTCAGGCATTAATTAATTCATGGATTGAACTAATTAATTAATAATATATGTAGTTCTCGGAGCGCACCGCTTCACCTTCAACCCAGGTACGTCCCGTTTCAAAATCAAATTTTTATTGATCTGCAACATAAATGTTTTACTGCTTCATCCTTAGATAGGTAACAGCAAACGGAAAGTTAAATTTCATGTTTTAACATATTTTATAACTAAGTAATTTAGTAATTTTCTTAATCTTTCTAAATTAATCAATTAGGTCTTATATTAAGAATTAAGCATACCGAACAAACTCTTTACTGATATACGAATGTTTATATATCTTTTTTGACCGAATACGAATGTTTATATATCAATAATGTATGATTACGGGGCAAAAAAAAAAATGATACATTCCTAATTGCAGTTGCAACTATTTGATTTACACAGTAGCGGGATCCCATGATGTCATATAATTTTATATAAAATTTCAATTTGGTCCATTCATTTTATAAGTATTTTCTTACTCATCTAGTCATAATACGGTTAGTATTAATAATATAACGATGATTTTATGTCTCATCAATCATTATTTTAAAAATTTAAACTCAATATGTCAGCATCTAAGAATAATTTGTCTATTTTTAAAATTTCAATGTTATCATTTTTTTAATAATGTTATTATTAGATAACTAATTTTGACCTTTATCAACCAAAAAAAAAATACTATCTAATTTTAACTAAAAACGACATTTTGTAAAATTAAAAAACAAAAATAAAAGCTTGTGAGGAGTTAAACACCTATGATACATCATGTACTAGTAGTATTATTTTTCAGGCTTTCGGCTGCATATTATCCTTTTCACTTATCAAAAAGCACCCACTTGGCAGCAATTATTAGCAACCAACAAGCTACTCATGTCATGCGCAGAGAATTGAGATATATATATACGTATATTTTTCTAATCCTTAATATAGAACCTAATTATTGAATTGGTTTTGGTTTTAAATATAAGAACTATTTTTCATATTTATCAATTTTCTCTAAATTATCCTTATAGATACTCTCTCAACCATAATCAAGTAGAAAAGGGAGAGGGGGTATTAAGAAAGATGTCACTTTTCTTATAATTAACTAACTTACCTAATTTTCTTAATCTAATTAAAATTAGTTAAATAAGTCTTATATTAAAGACGGAGAAATATATCACAAATAGATGCTCATGGATGGAAAAGCAAATATAACAATGGTGAAAGAAACTAAACGGGTGTACGTGTGTGAAAGAATAATTAAAGTGGGGGGAAAAATGAGATGAATCTGAATCAGGCTACTCATATCATACGTAGAGAATTGATAGTGCTCTTTCGTTTTCCTTTCCTTTCCTTTCCTTTTCTCTGAAAGTGAACTTTAAATTCAGCATATGAAATCAAAAGGTCAACAAAATCAGGCCTTCCGACACTTGATTGTTATTACGCGTTTGGGGACACCTTGTCCCTACTACTTGCTTTCCATTCCAGGTGTCTTTAGACCAGATGTAAAAGTGAAAGTTTAAAAAAAAAAAAAAATCTCAAGACTTTCTTTTTCTGTTTTGCAAAATTTCGGAATTTTTATTTTGCATTATTTTATCTGGGAAATTAATCATCTTTTTGTTATACCATTTTTCAATTTGGTTGCTTCGTTTTATAAGGTATCTTTGTAGCCATACGATTAAGGCTAACTCATATTGTTAGACTCAAATGATTATTTTTTGTATGAATCATTATTTTTTTTCCAAAACGTAAGTTTGATATGCCAGTATTTAAAAATATTTTATCAATATTTAATATTTTTAACATTGACGTTTCTAATTCATGATATCATGCCAAGAAAACTTAAAAGACATTTTTTTATTTGACAGACCAAAAATAAAATCTTGTGGGACCACACAGGTGATATTTTGAAAAGTTATTCTTGAGAAATTTTTAAGTAGTTTGAAAATTTTTTTAATAAGAATTATTTTTTATCATATCCAAACCTAAAATATTTTAAAATCACGTTTGAAAAAAAAAAATAAACCAAATGCAAATATACTTAAAAGCATTAGAAAGTCAAAGAAATACGCGGTGTCGCTAATGATTGTCCTTCACCACTTGATTGTCATTACGCGTTTAGGGGCACCTTGTCCCTGCTTGCTTTCCAGGTGCCTTCAGACCACATGTAAAAGTGAAAGTTAAAAAATAAAGAAAGCAATCTTATGATTTTCTTTTTCTTTTTTTCCAAATTTCCGGATTTTTATTTTGCATCAGTTTATCTGGGAAATTAATCATCTGTTTGTTATACCATCATTTATTTTCAATTTGGTCGGTTCAGTTTATAAGGTATCTTTGTAGTCATATAATTAACACTAATATTGTTAGACTCAAAGTCTCAAACGATGATTTTCTGTGTGAATCATTATTTTTTTGTCATCCTTCACTTAATGGAAGAAAATCACCCTACAAGAAAAGCACTACAAAAAATAGCTTATTACTGATAGAATTAACAATGAAAAAATTATTGGATCTGTCACTAATTTTGATAGATTACCAACAGAAATTACATTGCTAGATATACCAACAAATTGCCTGCAGAATTCCATTCCATCGATAATCTGACAGTAATTTCATCACTAATTTTTTTTAGTGATTTCGTCGCTAACTTTTGTCATAAAATTTTAATTCTATCACTGGTCCGTTAGTAATTCCATTGTTGAATTCCGTCAATAATCACAAGTTTTTTAGGTGAAGGCAGAAAGCGATAATTATCAAAGTGTTTTTCATTATTAATCCCACTGCCGTTAAGCTATGCCTTGAACAAATGCAAGTCGCTAGTGTATTTTATTTAGGTGCTAACGTGGGTTGATCCAGGCTTGTAAACTAAAGCACAAACAAAAGCAAGTGGAGGATCACAACAAATCCAATCTTATTAAGTAATGAGTAATTCAACAACCACTAATTAGCCCTAAACCAGAGTAAGAAAGCTACTTTTAACTAACGTCAAAATAACTTTTATTTTGCATAAAAATTTTAAAGAAAACAATTTTAATATAACAGTTCTTATATTAAAAAAGGCCCAAAACAAAGGGCAAATAAACCCAATTCTTGTCAATTTTTCCATTTTTGTAGACCCCAAATGAAAGACAATGGTCAATGGGGTCTCTTGGTAGTTGATAATTTGGAGCTTAGTGAAATGCACTAAACTTGGTTTACTTGAAGGAAGAGTTAAAGAAATTAGGGGATCAAAGGACTCCAAATATACCCATTTGCTTATTTATTTATTTCGTTGGAATGTACCCATTTATTTCTGTTTTTTAACCGGAACATTCATAATTCCATTTGATCATTTGGTTTTCTCTATTTTTTTTTTCAAAACCTTCTTAAAAATGTGTTCAATTATTGAAGCTCATCAATAGAAATGGCCAAGTGGGAGACTCTGCAAGTACTTTCTTTAGCATTATCGGATTGGAAAATTCTATTACCGTCACCGTTTTACAAACTTTTGAAAACATACCTTTTGTAAATTTGGAGAAACAAAACCATTCTATAGTTGGTTTGGTCACAAGATTTCCAAACACATGAATGGTCACGTCATCAGTATTTCTATGGATAAAATTTTCTAATACTGTTTATATTCTAAACTCAATTTTTTAAGATTGCTCAATAAAAAAAAACAAAAAAGGGAAAATTGGAGAGAAAGACCTAGAGAAAATAATATTTATTAGCGAGGATTATAAAAATTGTAATTATTTAAAAAGACTAAAAACTTAAATGTAAATATAAATTTTAATTTTTTTATGGAGAATAATGATTTTTTAACATCTATAAAATTTCTTATGTTTTTTTAGTTTATATTGAATAGAGTTTAATTAATCAACATAAATATAGATAATATCAATCAGGCAAAAAAAACTTGATGATGTAAATGAATAGATGCCAATATTAATAATTAAATTATATATCGATGATATGGATATAACCTTGGTTGGAAAAGGTTAATTAGGTTTTTTCTTTTAAAAAAATTGAGGCAATTTAGTATTTTAAAATTTTTATTTTGACAGATGATCCTTTAAATAATTACAATTATTATAATTCATCTTCAATAAATATCAGTGGCTATAAGTCCTTCTTTCTAATTTGCACCAAACAAAAGAATATTAAAGCCGTCTTTGAAAATTTTATTCATTGAATTGGAAGAAGCATTGACATGTTATTTCATTCTTGATCATTTTGAGGTCATTTCGACTTATTAATTCTTTTAAGCAAAAGTAAGTAAAAACCCTTTTCATTGTAAAAATTAAGGCAAAAATAAAAAAAATAATTATAAAAAGTCATATATGCTGCCTCACAAAAGGTGTTGATTGAAAGTTGAGAAAGTAGTATTTGTGTATGTATGGAAGCAACAACCCGGAGTATTTAAATAAAAATGATACAAATACGAATGCCTTCTGCAATGTTTTGATTATTGAATGCAATAATGCATCAAAAAAAAAGTGATCAACAGAAGCAGACCGTACTAATTCCCTGCTAGGACCATCCCCCCATCCGTCGTAGGTTTTTCTTTGCGAGACTGAGCGAATATGAGAAAAATGACAGTTAGAAGAGTAAATAATAGATCTGAGGAAAACATATATGCAGCATGTATCGGGGAGCTAGGAGATGGTATATAAATAAGAAAAAAATCAGGCCTAAGGGCCACTAATCACAATAATTAGCATTATTCCGGCATTAATTTTGTGTTATTTAAGTACTAAATAATGTTGAATCTGTTTCAGATTTAGTTGTAAATTTGTATTACGTAAACGGTAAATGCTGACTGTCTACTAGCAAACATGCATTGTGTGAGAGGTAAATAGTTAATTTGTGAATTTGGCCTTTTACTGTAATTCTTTTTATAAATAAATTCAAAAATCAAAAGATACAAAACTTTGTATGGTGTGCCATGCCAAAATTTCTAAGTGTATGCAATCAAAAAATATATTACCGGGAAAAAGAAAAAGAAGAAATTCAAAAGGGAAAAAAAACAGAACAATCTAAAGTCAAATGTGCACACCTTTGAAGAGCCGCGAGTGTGGTTTTAGAGAAGGTGGGACAATCTGTAATATCTGGACATGACAGTTTTGGAAGTACGTTGTTGTAAAACCCTTCCTCTTGGATTTCAGGTTCACAATTAAAAAGTCCTCTTAGCTCAGAGCACTCATCAATCCACAAACGATCCAACTGTGGAAGATGATGTTGAGTAGAGGGTGGAGAGGGGAAGAGCCATTTCAACTTTCTGCATCTTAAGACTCTAAGATATTCAAGTTGTGGGAAGCAGAAGGAATGAGAGGAGGATGCATTTGGAAAGTAGTGATGCTCTTCCTCTGATGACATCATTTCCTCCATCTCTTCACATTCTTCAATGCTTAGATCCTCCAAACGTGGTAGGCTTCTGATCACAGTGTTTGGGAACATACACTTCAATTTTCCAAATGCATCCTCCCATACAGATTTTGAAAGACCATGAAACCGGGACCCTCCCATACAGATACGAGGTTCATTGAATCCTCCAAACACAAGTGCTCTGCTCCTGAGATCACCACCGTCCCTTTTTCTTCATTTACTGGCAATTCTTTTTCTCCATTTGATGAAGTTTGAACACTTGAAGCTTCTATCGAAACCTGTGGCAATTGCAATTTCATTTTTTTAAAGAAAAACGGACAAATTTATTCACATCAATAAAATTTAGAGCATTCAAATTTTCTTTTTTAAAACCTCGATTTAAAAAAGTTAGATACATTGTAAGCATACCAAGCAAACTCCTCGCTTTCTACTGATGTACAAATATTTATATATCATCAGTATATGGTTACAGGATAAAAAAAAACAAATTTATAATTGATTTAGATTAATTTCCTATAAAATATATTTTTTATCAAAATAGTCTGTGAATCACCACGCACACAATTATTCTTTTACTGCCATTTTTTCTGGGGTGAAATTTCATAGTCACAATTTTGATATGAAAAATTTTAAAAGAATATATTTAATGAATATTAAAAAAAACGTGAAATGAAGTCTCACAACACACACACATATATTCCATATAATTTCATCCATTGTGATCTGAAATTGAAAGAAAAGCTATTTGTGTCCATACATCAAGTATTTTTTTTTCCTTCTTCACGTCCTTGAAAATCTCCTTGTAATTTATAAATTCCCTATATAATTTATACAGCTACCCAAATGAGAGATATATATATATATATATAATGATTCTAATAGCATATATTCCATCTAATTTTGAAGACTCTAAATCAAGATGATATGGAATATTCATTCATACCGATATTGTTCCCAATTGTTGAAGAGCCCTTCCCAAAGTTGAATCCACAAATTTTGGGCAGTTCCGTATGCTGATGCTGCTTAACTGCACCTAAATCTGCAATCCTTGACAAACACTTGTCAAATTTGACAAATTTGTTAGCTCTATCGTCCTCAAGCTGGAAAGCACAATTGTCTCACTGTAGTTCGCATCACCTTCACTGCTTTGTCTAAAAATCACCTCTAATTCCTCACAATCAGATAAGGTTAGGGAAGTTAGCTTGGGAAGGCTGGTATGGACAATAGTGCTTCTTGAGAACAAAAACTTCAACTTTTTATTGTGAGTTACTTCTAAGGAATGAAGATGTTGAAAGCTCAACACTTGCGTGGGAACAAGACCTCCCACCATTTGCTCTTCTGATCTCAACATTTCTGAGTTATTGGCTTCTTCTTGCTCATCATTAACAATCACTCGCCGCTCGTGTTCAACTCTAGGACTTTGAATATCAAGCTCTCCAATATTTAGAACAGAAAGTGGAAGATTATTGAGAGCCTCATTGTTATCCAATTGGCTGTATCTCAACACATACTTCCTTACAAGTCCCTGCATATAACAGAGAAGTGAAAGGTGAGGGAATAAAATATTCTAAGTTCCTTGATAAAGGTTATGAAAAGGAAGAGATTGCAGTACATTCAACATCTGTACCTATTTGTACAAGTTAAGATATGCAGTTCTTAATTTGGTAACTTCGATTTGTATGCAAGAATATATGATATCTTAGTCAATTGCTTGTCTACATGGCAGAATCATGGTAAAACCGGAAATATATAATGCTCTGCATTGCTGAAATCCTTCTTCTCTTCAACTTCTATGACTTGAACTATCATTGATTGTGAGATAACATGGTGGAAGAAAATTTACATCGTATTTGTATCGGCAGTACCAAACTAGTCACAAGTTGACAAACTAAACCGTAGTTCGTTTGGTTTCTTTCATGAAATGCAGAATGATTCGTTTTTTGAAGCAGCTTTTTGTATGTAGAGATGTCTTGTTCATATGCATGTGAAACGAATGAATGTATTAGACCGCAGTTCATGAGCTTAAATGAACAAAACATTAAAAACAAAAAATTGAAAGTATTAAATGTTCAGCTCGCATGAATTTAATTAATTTTGCAACAAAAAAAAATATTTGCAATATGGAGAAATACAAATGCAGAATATTCGTTACCTCTTTAGTCCAATGAATAGATGCACCCATAATTGGCATAAGTTTTGGGCAGTCATGAACCGCAACCATGTAAAACTCCCCTGTCTGCAACTTGAATCCTTGGCAGACATTAACAAGTCTTGGCAAGTTCTTAAGTTCCAGATATTTCATGTTCGGGAATGTAATCTCCTTTTCACTACTATCAATGTGATGATCTTCAATATTTGGGCATTTGAAAATTTCTTCCATTTCGGAAGAATTTGATATGGCTAGAGTGCTTAGTTGTGGCAGCATTGAGACAGTAGGACCAATCATGAAAGATAAAATGAATTTAAGCTTGTTGCACCCAGAGACTCTCAACGTCTTCAATTTCGGGAGACAAGATTCAGCATTAGGTGGATTTTTCTGAGTCTCTTCATTCTCCGAAAAGATCGCCTCCAACTCCTCACAGCAAGATATGGTTACAGAAGTTAACTCTGGAAGACTTTGACACATGTGAGCAGAAAAGACAAATTTCAATCTTGCATGATTTCGCAAGGCTAGTTCTTTAAGGGATTGAAATGTTGGATATTGTTCTTCAACGCCTGTCTTATAGAGGGAAATGGATTCTACTCCACAGTTATGAAGTTGAATACTTTCTATAGTTGTCAATGACTTGTGTTCTTCATTCCTCTGGTGGCTCTCAAGTTCCTGCAAATCCTTTGTGAAAGGAAAAAAAGGAATAAAGAAAATGATATCAATTAACATAATTCCTAAAAAAACAATAAATCGAGATTGATTAAAATTCTATATGTATCATTCTTGCATAGACTTAGGCTATCAATTTTTTGATAAATTAAACAAATAAAGATAAACCATACGCATATATAAGAAAATAGATTTCACAATCAATGAAGTCAAGGAAAAATTATAAAGAGGGGCCCATAAGAGTCAATGTTTATTGTGGGCCGTTGAAATGGTAACAAAAGTTGTTATTGGTCATTGCATTTTTATTTCCGTAATGCAGAGTAATTCTAAACCAAAAGCAGAGTGAAATTCAAATGCTCAAAAAAATTATGCATGATTTTAGATATTTTAATTTTATTTCTTATTTTAAATAACAAAATGTGAATGAATTAATTGACTAACTCATCTCTCAAGATCTATTCACTTGAACATTATTTGCTATTTTGTGGATGATAAAGAAAAAATTAGACGTGTAAACAAAGATGTCTTTTTACATAAACTAAAAAAAAAAAAAAGCAATTTCAACTTTTTTTTTTTTGCAAATCAAATTACAATATGTGAGGCAAACACGTACCAGATTTGGACAATCCTTCCATTCTATTGTCTTTATAGATGGCCCCCTTAGATGATACCTCTCTGAGCAAATTCCGACAAGGTTTGGAAGACTTGTTAGTGTGAGGTATTCCAAAAGAGAAAGAGCTATTTGAGTCTCATCTTGATCACGCAGTGGTTGTTCTTCATCAGCATTTTCACCGAACACAAATTTCATTTGAGGAGCATTTGTTATGGATAGACGCTGCAATTGTACAAACCTTTGAGCTAAAAAGACTGAGCATACAGATTCTAATTTGCAGCAATCACCAACAGACAAAATTTTCAATTTTGGGAAGCTCAAATTCTCCCATGCATCACCATCACTCTCTCCCTCTAAAACATGCTTCAGTTCACTGCAACTTTGTATTCGGAGCTCTCGTAATGACAATAGAGTGCACACAACAGAGACAGGGAAGAGAGATGTTAACTTCGGACAACCAAAAATATTGAGAAACTTAAGATTGCCTAAGTTGCAATCAGCAGGGAATATATGGAGCAACTGAGGGCAATTGGATATATATAGTCTTTCCAATGCATCACCACCACCCTCTCCTTCTATTACATGCTTCAGTTCATTGCACCTTTCTATTTGGAGCTCTTGTAAGGACAGCAGAGTGCACACAGCAGAGACAGGGAAGAGAGATGTCAACCTCGGACAACCAAAAATATTGAGAAACTTAAGATTGCCTATGTTGCAATCAGCAGGGAATATATGGAGCAACTGAGGGCAATTGGATATACATAGTCTTTCCAATGCATCACCACCACCCTCTCCTTCTATTACATGCTTCAGTTCATTGCACCTTTCTATTTGGAGCTCTTGTAAGGACAACAGAGTGCACACAGCAGAGACAGGGAAGAGAGATGTCAACCTTGGACAACCAAAAATATTGAGAAACTTAAGATTGCCTATGTTGCAATCAGCAGGGAATATATGGAGCAACTGAGGGCAATTGGATATACGTAGTGTTTCTAGCTTTTGGAACAAGCTAAAAGAAGAAAGACCACGATGTAGTTGTTGAAGATTATCCATATCTTTTAGCACTAACTCATCCAATCTTGGGGAAATCGCATCTTCATGAGTATTAATTTTGTCAACAATGCATTCCATCTCTGAACACCTTCCAAGACAGAGCTTAGTTAACTCATTCATGGCTCCGATAGCTTGAACAACATTAGGCATGAAACTTCTGCTGCCTCCCTCAAGCTCATGAAATTTAATTGTAGTTGCTCTTTGTGCAAGATCCTTGATTCCTACACCTAACATGGCGATATTTAACTGAACCAAGCGTAAATATCTTGCACTTTCCTTTTGAGACATCAATTTATGCTCCCCAATTCCTATCCTATACCTTCTCAGTTTAATCAAAGCAGTAGGGGCCATAAGGCATTCATAGCATTTTGCAATTTTTGACTGTGGACAATGCATGGTAACATACAACTCTTCTAACTGTGAGCATCTTCCTATTACTTTGCAACAACATTCACCTATGTAACAATCTGACAAATCTAACAACTTCAGCTTATTTAAATTTTCAATTCCATTTGGCAATCTTTCAAACATACTTCTTTGCAAGTCAAGAATTTCAAGTCTTGTAAGGCTTACCACAAAAGAGATGTCACGTAAATTCCAACCTTGCAATTGCAAAGTTCGAAGATTAGACAAGTGTTGGATTGATTGATGTTGTAATAGTCTAGCATTGGGCTGCCCAAAATAGGAGGAGCTAATAATTAACGCCTTCAGTCCTTTAGTTCCTTCAAATGATGCATCTGAGATATCCAAGAGTTTTCCAGATTGTAACAACAGAAACTCAAGCTTTGGAGCATCCAATTGAGAAGGAAATTGAAAGACATCCAATTGAGAAGGAAATTCAAAGTGTTTATTGTTCTCATACCATGAAGATACAGCATAACAATTTTTCACCACTTCATCAGCAATCACTTCATTCAATTCCTTTCCACAACTTACCCCAATGGTACGATCCTCTTTAGATGCTTTCCACAATGCAAAATCACGAACCATATCATGCATTGTCACATATTCTTGTGCATTTGTGTTGAATTTTGAAGAACACATCAACAATGAGGAGTTGATGAGATCATTGATAGTTGTTATAACTTGGCACCTTGCTATTTCAAATGAGTCTACATCTTCACATAGGCCTAAACCCACTCCATATCTGAAAAGGTCTTCAACACTAATATTATGATCTTCAGGAAACATAGCACACATTAACAATAACAACTTGGCTTCTCGGGTTGCCAAATTATCATAGCTTAATTCAAGACAAGTAAAAGCATCCCTTACTCCTTTATTCACATTGGTTGCTTTCGCATTCCTCAACTGATGCAACATTACCTTCATCTCATCAACTCCTTTTTCTTTCAAGCAAGTACCCACAGCTACAATCGCAATGGGTAGGCCCTTACATTCCATAGCGATTTGTCGTGCCATATCTTGTTGAGCAGCATCATTGACATTAGCATGACTTTGAAACAAAATCCAAGCTTCATCTTCTTTTAACAAATCAAGTTTGATTGTCTTTTGACATTCCATCAAGGTACATACTTCTAAAAGGCGTGTGGTCAGGACAACTTTGCAACTCCTTTGAAGATTTCCCCCCATGGGAATCCCTATGTGCTCAAGATTTAGCTTAGCCCATATATCATCCAGTATTACCAAAATCGGTTTTCCGCCTTGTAATCGTAGTGCAATTCTTTTTGCCCTTCCTGTTTTAGATTTTTCTTCTAACTTGAGCCCCAACGAGTCAGCAATTTCATCCTGAATTTGCATGATATCTAAACTTTGAGAAATTGTGGCAATCACAACTCTGTCGAAGAGTTGTGACTCTTTGGCTTTCTTTCCCACTTCTGTCACCAAGGTGGTTTTCCCTGACCCTCCCATTCCCCAAAGTCCAATCACGGAGCTACCCTCATTTTGCAAAGCCTCCCACAACTGGTCAAAAGCCATTTGTGTAGAGTTGAAGAGCTTGAAGTTTTGTGAAGAGTGATACACTATATCTGGAACAATAACGGGATGGGAAAATGGATCCAAGCGATTACTCTTTGTAATTAGATCAATCATCCTCCGGATTGTCTTAGCCAACTTTTTGCAGAGATAATATCTCCTCCAAGTAGGACACAACCCTCGAAGGCACCCATGATTAGCCCTTAGTCTTTCCTCCAAATTCTCCACCTCTGCTATGAGGCTCTTCACGTCATTCTTCCACCTGTGAACCTCATCATCAATCCTCTCAGTCCTGTTGACGGCCTCTTGAACGCGTTCCTGCACCCTCCCTTGCTTCAGTATCAGCTCCTCCTTTCTGATCTCAACATTTTTGGAGATTTTGCCCACACAGAACAAATATTGCAGCTGCTGTAAAGTTGGATGCACCAAATATTCAGCAAGTTTTGCTGCCACCGACACTCCCACCTCTGCCATTCAATACTAATAGAAACCTAAAAGGAGACCCATTCATCAAATGATTAACTCAAAATTTCATTTTGAAGAATTGAAGCATCTTAGGTACTTAATCTGTCATGAAGATATCATCAAGAGGTCATCAAGATGAGAATAACGATTTTTTTTAATCCAGAGTAAACTATAGAAAGATCAATTGTTTTTGTTCACCTTTCTTGCTGTGATGACAGGTTTTTTTGGCCCCGCCGGCAATGTCCAGATATTAGAGTAACAAAATTTAGTGTTTTATGATTCTATTTCTTGTAGCAGATAGATGCAAAGGTGAAAGAAGGAAACATGTAGTCTAAAAGTGGCAGCAGTGATTATCAGCAACTAACAAGCTTGTCATACTTTGAGAATTGAGAAAGATCACAGATAGATGCGTATGTATGGCAAAGCAAATAGAACAATGGCAAAAGAAACATGTGAATGAATAAAGTGGGAAAAAATGAGACTTTGATTCAAGAGTGGGGTATTACTTCAAACCTGTGACAGATGAAGTTGCACTTTCGGTCTGGGGTTGTAGATTTTCAAGAGTGAGAAGAATAGAATTGGCCTGCAATGACCAGATCTGGCGAGAGACTGGACGTAGATAAGATGTTTCAGGCCTTGAACAGTAGGTGTTGTCCATTTTCAATTTATTTGGTAAAATGCAATCTTTCAAAAGTTAAAATGCAATCTTATCATTTTTACTTTTCCAAGGTAAAATTTTTTAGAACTAGTATCCTATGAGATAATATAAAAATATTCTAATATAGATAGAACATGTGTGCTAGAAAAATCTTGAAATTGTAAAGCTATTTTTCTTCCAAACTCAGATGCGTACCCTTTCAAAATCAAAATTTCATTCCATGAAGAGCAATCTTTTTACTGCTTCATCTCCAAATACGTAGCAGCAAGCTGATGAAAGGTAAATTTGAAGATGTTGAATCTGAAAAATAAGAAAGATCAGTTGTTGTCACTTTATTGCCATGAGATGTAAGCTTTTTGCAGCTACTTTTAGACACAACCATGTACTGTTTTGAGTGGTATTTTCTATCAGATCTGTGCCACGCAAGTTGAAAGAAGAACAAGTAACAAATGTAATATCTGTAAGTGAGAGCTCCAGAAAATGAAAGACTGACGACGGTTTGATTGTCATACCAGATAATTAAGCTTGCAAAATTCAGCTTGAGATTCTCGGCTTGCAAATTTTCAGAAACCAGATGAACAGAAGTCCACTGCGATCACCAGACTTTTTATGAGCTTGATGAGTCGTCAACTTGGTTGGAAACCATACTGCTCGTTCTTTCTCTCTCTAAAATAGAAAGCAATTATCACAAAATGAAAAACTTAGGCAAAGAAAAAGAGATTTTCACATTCATATATCACATGAACTCGGGTCGCCAACTCGGTTTCAGCTGGGAAGTGATAAGGCTCTTTCTTTGTCCTTTCTAATGGACCCCAAAAGTGTGAAATCAAAGTTAAAGAAATCAGTGCGTTCCAGTTAACTGTTACTACGCGTTTGGAATTCTTCTGATATTTGCTTTTCTGGAGGTACAATTCTCTGAAATTTCAGAATTCTTATTTTGCAATTGTTTGTACGAAAAATTAGTTACTTTTTTAATATCATTTTCAAAAGTTACCGAATGAATGAGTGCGACAGTCTGAGAGAGAGGAGACTCCTAATGCAAAACTCCTTCATATATACAGCACATGATATTTTTATATAATTTCCGAGGAATAAATTTTATTTTTCATTAATTAATAGATCTCGTGCTATTTCTATCTTACGTTTTTCTTTTTTAATTGAGGTCCATATATTCCCTCACATCATTTTGCACTTAAATTTAAATTTGAGAAAATTCAGAAATTGCTTGGTAAAAATGATGATCTGGGTTTACTTTAAAGTTTTACCACAACATTTATTTGGACCTAATTTAATTGTGGTAAGTATTATCAGTTTATCATCTTACTTTTTTTTTGGCGATACAATTACCTTACTTTTTACTGTAAAGGCCTATTTTAAAACAACTGAAAACTTCTCTTCTCTATATAGAATTTCCCAAACCATGTAATTGGTTTTTAAAGAAAGAATTACAATGAGGTTCTAAAAATAGAAAATAATTATCCGTAAATTTTAATGACAAGTAAGCAATTGTCATTTCTTACTCTGAAACTTGTCATTGAAAATTGTTCTATTATCACCAGGATCTTTTAGTTAAGTAATTTAAATATTTTCTTAATCTTTTCAAATTAATCAATTAGATTTTATATTAAGAACAGAAACTAGTACATTTTAAGCATACCGAACAAACTCTTTACTGATATATGAATGTTTATATATCAATAATGTATGATTAGGCCAAAAAAAAAAAGATTTATACAGTAGTGGGATCCCATGATGTCATATAACTTAATATAAAATTTCAATTTTGTCTATTCATTTTATAAGTATTTTCTTACTCATCTTGCCATAATACTGTTAGTATCAATAATATAACGATGATTTTATGTCTCATTCATTATTATTTTAAAAATTTAAACTTAATATGTCAGCATTTAAGGATATTTTGTTCATTTTTAAAATTTCAATGTTGTCACTTTTTTAATAATGTTAATATTAGATAACTAATTGTGACCTTTACCCCAAAAAAAAAGTATCAAATAACTAAAAACGACAGTTTTTAAAATTAAAAAACAAAAATAAAAGCTTGTGAGGAGTTAAACACCTATGATACATCATGTACTAGTAGTATTATTTTTCAGGCTTTCGGCTGCATATTATCCTTTTCACATATCAAAAAGCACCCACTTAGCAGCAATTATTATGAGCAACCAACAAGCTACTCAGGTCATGCGCAGAGAATTGAGATATATATACATATACTCCTCCGGTTCTTAATATAGGACCTAATTGTTGAGTTGGTTTTAGTTTTAAATATAAGACCTATTTCTCATATTTATCAATGTTCTCTAAATTACTCCTATAGATACTCCCTCAACCATAATCAAGTAGAAAGAGGAGATGATGTATTAAGAAAGATGATTATAGTGTTTTAAGAAAAATGTGTTACTTTTCTTATAATTAACTAACTTACCTAACTTTCTTAATCTAATTAAATTAGTTGAATAGGTCTTATATTAAGAACCAGAAGAATATATCACAGATAGATGCTCGTGGATGGAAAAGCAAATATAACAATGGTGAAAGAAACTAAACGGGTGTACGTTTCTCAATAAGATCAACTCTTTTGATTACATGATGGACTCCTCTGAAAAAACATTTGCGCGCGTGTAAACGAGGTGCTCTACCTAACTAAGCTATAGCCCTTGTGCTTTTGATACATATTTTATCATATTATGTAGGGAATTTATTGTCAAGATGAATATTACATGATCTAATCTCTTTGATTGGTATTGCTTATAAGTAATATTCCATTTATAATTCATCGATATGATAGGTCCCACTTGTTTTTCTTTGGAATAATAAATGACCTACTTAACTCAGTGGTTAGAGTATTGCTTTCATACGGCGGGAGTCATTGGTTCAAATCCAATAGTAGGTATAGGTAGAACTTTTTAGCTACCAAAGTCAATGGTATCTAATAAGTTTTTTTACTCACCTTTTTCTTTTATTGATTTTGTATCTTTTCCCTCTTATCTTACTCTTCTATTTCATTTTTATTCATTTTTTGAATTTCCAATTTTTTCGTTGCATTAGAATTCGATTGCACTATTGGATTCTATTCAATCAACAGAAATCCAAATAGGTTGTATAAAAAAACCTCTGTTTATACAACCTATTTGGATTTTTAATTATTTTATTCGTACGCACCAACTTGTTACGAAATCATATGATAGCCTCTACTCGTGTCCTAGCTCGTCTGAGAGCTAGATTTGCCTCAATTGTTTGTCTCTTGCCTTCAGCTTTACTCAAGTTAGCTTCTGCTATTTCAAGAGTTTGCTGAGCTTCTTGTGGATCAATGTCACTACCCTTCTCCGCATCATTTACTAAAATAGTGATCTCATTATTGCCTATTCTAGCAAAACCGCCCATCAGAGCCATCGTTACCCATTGGCCGTTAAGGCGTATTCTCAAAATACCGATATCTACAGCTGTGGCAATAGGCGCGTGATTTGGTAATACTCCAATTTGTCCACTATTAGTAGATAAAATAATTTCCTTCACTTCTGAATCCCAAACAATTCGATTTGGGGTCAGTACACAAAGATTTAAGGTCATATCATATTTCTACAATTCAATTAGATGCGAAATCTAGAAATATACTTTTTGTGGTTGTAGAAGATGTTTTTTGTTGGAACCCCCTTTTTTTTTTTATTAAAAAAAAAAGGGTTAGTTGTCCAATAAAAAGTAACAATAATAGCAGTAATAGATAGTATTTAATGACAGAAAAATAACAAATAATTCCATTTTTTTTAAGAAGATCAATATTCGCGGCATGCGCATTGTTGTTCTTGTATTACACTCAAAAGGCTCCTTCTTGCCTTAATTACTTAATTACAATTACAAGGATAGAGCTTTATTTTATATTAAAATAAGGAAAGAGAAGAGAAAAAAATGTAGAACCCTAGTTTCGAGCGATTTGATACCTTTTTTCTTCTCGTTGGAGATATTATGAAAATGGAACCTACTACAAAATCCAATGAATTAAAATCATTGTAAAAAAGTCAAGTAACGGGCATTAGAAGGTCACTGTTCTTTTGGTCTAAAAAAATGGATTAGATACAATCCAAATTAATAAATAAAAAATAAAAAAAGGATCAAAATAGATATTTTTCCGATTTGATTCTATATTAATTCAAAGAAAAAGAGAGTTTTCCCTTTTTGAATTGAATGAAATTACACAACAAAGTTCTTATTCTTATAATATTAATATAAATATAATTTTATATAATTTTTTTATTATATTAGTTTACTCAACTCAAGAGTTGTTCAATGAATCTGTTGATTTGGAATCACAGGACGTGTAGATGTCACAGATGATGAATGGATTTCTTACCTATGTCACTATATTTTTGTTCGTCTATAATGATTGATTGATGAATCAAAAACTTTCAATTGGATTTTTCAAGTATTTGTTTATCTTCCTATCTTTCTAATGGAAACTTAGGGAAGTGCTTTTTAAACATATGTATAAAAAGAACATATTTCATTTAGCCTCTTCATGCCCACTATAACTAGTTATTTCGGTTTTCTACTAGCAGCTTTAACTATAACTTCATCTCTATTTATCGGTCTGAGCAAGATACGACTTATTTGATTTGAGATTATGAAATTAATTGAATGAACAATTCATAAAAATCAATGTTTCTGGGATATTCAATATATTCTATAGTTCCTTACCGTGTCAATTTCCAATTCTTGGTCATTGAGATTCATGGGCAGGGCAATACAGATTAATATTTAAGGATATATATTACCTCCCCCTTTCCTTTCTCCTTTCAAACCAAAGTAATGATAGCTGCTCATGTCATACGTAGAGAATTGATAGTGCTCTTTCGTTTTCCTTTCCTTTCCTTTCCTTTTCTCTGCAAGTGAACTTTAAAATCAGGCCTTCCGACACTTGATTGTTATTACGCGTTTGGGGACACCTTGTCCCTACTACTTACTTTCCATTCCGGGTGCCTTTAGACCAGATGTAAAAGTGAAAGTTAAAAAAAAAAAAAAAACCAATCTTAAGACTTTCTTTTTCTTTTTTGCAAAATTTCTGAATTTTTATTTTGCATTATTTTATCTGGGAAATTAATCATCTTTTTGTTATGCCATTTTTCAATTTGGTTGCTTCATTTTTCAATCTGGGAAATTATTCATGATGTCATACCAAGAAAACTTAAAAGACATTTTTTTATTTGACAAACCAAAAATAAAATCTTGTGGGACCACACGGGTGATATTTTGAAAAGTTATTCTTGAGAAATTTTTAATTAGTTTGAAAAAATTTTTAATAAGAATTATTTTTTATCATATCCAAACCTAAAATATTTTAAAATCACGTTTGGAAAAAAAAAAAAATTAAACCAAATGCAACATTAAAAAGTCAAAGAAAAACGCGGTGTCGCCAATGATTGTCCTCCACCCCTTGATTGTTATTACGTGTCTGGGGACACCTTGTCCCTACTTGCTTTCCAGGTGCCTTTACATGTTGAAGTGAAAGTTAAAAAATAAAGAAAGCAATCTTATGATTTTCTTTTTTATTCCTTCCAAATTTCCGGATTTTTATTTTGCATTAGTTTATCTGGGAAATTAATCATCTGTTTGTTATACCATCATTTTTTTTCAATTTGGTCGGTTCAGGTTATAAGGTATCTTTGTAGTCATATAATTAACACTAATATTGTTAGACTCAAAGTCTCAAACGATGATTTTCTGTGTGAATCATTATTTTTTTCAAAAAAATAAGTTTAATATTTTAAAATCACGTTTAAAAAAATTTAAACAAGATGAAAATATACCTAAGAGCATTAAAAAGTCAAAGAAATACGCGTTGTAGCTAGTGATTGTCCTTCACTCACCCTAGAGGATTAGAGTATTTAAGTGACAATACTGGTGTGAATTCCCTGGGCTAGATTCTTGGAAACCTTTATTTTTTGTGTTTTCGTCATCCTTCACTTAATGGAAGAAAATCACCCTACAAGAAAAGCACTACAAAAAATAGCTTATTACTGATAGAATCAACAATGAAAAAATTATTCGATCTGTCACTAATTTTGACAGATTACCAACAGAAATTACATTGCTAGATATACCAACAAATTGCTTACAGAATTCCATTCCATCGATAATCTGACTGTAATTTCATCACTAATTTTTTAGTGATTTCGTGGCTAACTTTTGTCATAAAATTTTAATTATATCATTGGTCCGTTAGTAATTCCATTGTTGAATTCGGTCAATAATCACAAGTTTTTTTAGGGTGAAGGCAGAAAGTGATAATTATCATAGTGTTTTTCATTATTAATCCTACTGCCATTAAGCTATGCCTTAAACAAACGCAAGTCGCTAGTGTATTTTATTTAGGCGCTAACGTGGGTTGATCTAGGCTTGTAAACTAAAGCACAAACAAAAGCAAGTGGAGGATCACAACAAATCCAATCTTATTAAGTAATGAGTAATTCAATAACCACTAATTAGCCCTAAAGCAGAGTAAGAAAGCTACTTTTAACTGAAGTCAAAATAACTTTTATTTTGCATAAAACTTTTAAAGAAAAAATTTTAATATAACAGTTTTTATATTAAAAAAGGCCCAAGGGCAAACAAACCCAATTCTTGTCAATTTTTCCATTTTTGTAGACCCCAAAATACGCAACATGAAAGACAATGGTCAATGGGGTCTCTTGATAGTTGATAATTTGGAGCTTAGTGAGATGCACTACACTTGGTTTACTTGAAGGCAGAGTTAAAGAAATTAGGGGGATCAAAAGACTCCAAATATACCCATTTGTTTTTTTTTTCCCGTTGGAATGTACCCATTTATTTCTGTTTCTTAACCTGAATATTCATAATTCCATTTGACCATTTGGTTTTCTCTGTTTTTTTTTCCTTCAAAACCTTCTTAAAAATGTGTTCAGTTACTGAAGTTCATCAATAGAAATGGCCAAGTGGGAGACTCTGCAAGTACTTTCGTTAGCATTATCGGATTGGGAAATTCTATTACTGTCACCGTTTTACAAACTTTTGAAAACATACCTTTTGTAAATTTGGAGAAACAAAACCATTCTCTAGCTGCTTTGGTCACAACATTTCCAAACACATAAATGGTCACGTCATTTTGTAGATAAAATTTTCTAATACTATTTATATTCTAAACTCAATTTTCTAAGACTGTTCAATAAAAAAAAAAAAAGAGGAAATTGGAGAGAAAGACCTAGAGAAAATAATTAAAAAATAATAATGATTGTCCTTCACCACTGGTGTGAATTCCCAGGGCTAGATTCCCTATTCCACTTGGAAACATTTATTTTATGCTTTTTTGTCATCACTTATTACCTATAAAATTAATAACAAAAAAATTGTTCTGTCAATAATTTGGTATATTACCAACAGAAATTACATCACTAAATTACCGATGAATTAGTCACAGAGTTCCTTCAAAGTTGAAGAAGTTGAGAAAATCAGTGTGTTCCAGTTAATTGTTATTACACTTTTGGCCAAAAAAAAAAAGTTAACTGTTATTACACGTTTGGAATTCTCCTGATATTTACTTTTCTCAGGGTACAATTCTCTGAAATTTCAGAATTATTATTTTGCATTTATTTGTATGAAAAATTAATTACTTTTTTTTAATATCAATCTCAATGAATAGTGCGACAGTTTGAGGGAGAGAGAGAAAAGAAAGGCTATATAAACAAGGTCTTATAATTAAAAGATGAGGTAGTACAACATTTTTTTATATAAAACATCATTATAATTTCTGAGGAATAAATTTTATTTTTCATCATTTAAATTCATCCTATGCTATTTCTATCTCGAATTTTTTGGTCTAAATAGATTTTAGTGTCATATACAATATTGTAGTTTGTGGAATGCTTTTGAATTGGTTTTAATGTATTTAAATATGAATGTTTTGCATTTTAATTGAAAACCTATTTTAAAACAATTGAAAACTTCCCTTTTTCTAGAATTTCGCAAGCCATGCAACTGGTTTTTGTGCACATGGCAACGATAGTTATGGTAAGCTCCGAACATAATTCTAACGACTCAGATTTAATTTACATAAAACATTATTTTTGAAAAAACTAAACATTAAAATATTTTTATTTTAGATTGTATATAGTAAAATAAATTTTTAAAAACTTTAAAATAAAAAAATAAATCTAAAAGATTCAATTAGATGCAAACAATCCTTTAGGTCCCCTTGTTCAGTTTTTCACTTCTCCAACTCATTTTCAATGGGTCAAGAAATTTAGTGGATCACAATTTTAATTATAAATGTTTTCAGTCATTTCTTTATTGGTTCATTAACTCTTCCTTCTTCTCTTTGGATAATCAATCGCTTCAAGTCTTGGCCTCTATCAAACAATTTACCTAGCTTAATAACTGTGGAGACAATACTAATGGGATCGTCTTGAAGGAAATCATCTTTCTTTATCAACTGTTCTCTGTTATTTTGATGTAGTAATAATTCATGCTTCGTACTCTGTATTTTCTAAATTTTCTCATTTTTTTATTTGACATCAGTTCTGTGCTTTAAAGATATTATCTTTTCTTTTTAATATTATTTGCTTCTTTTTCCAAATTTAAAAAAAATGAAAACTCTAGTTAATCCTCGTGAGAGGACCGAAGTTTCTATCTTATCTTCTTTGGGACCGAAAGCATGTGGCCATTATTTTTTTTAGGTGAACCAAAGGTATCTCTAAGTCACATTGGATTTGAGACTAATGTCTTTCAGGCTTGAAGCCATTAAAAAATAGCTCTCCCAACAAATGTGCTTTCTGGGATTAAAACTTGTATTCTCCTTCTTATACAGCTTGTGAGTAACATGGGTCCATTATTATGATTATACAAGATTTGCAATTCTCTTCTCATTGGACAGAAACCAAACTATATTATTTAAAAAAAATAATTGTATTTTTCTATATTTTTTTATTTATGAGCATAAATAAATAAAAACAATAAAAGTAAAAATCAATTTAGATAAGATATATACTCGTTTACTTTGCACGGGTCTTTCTTGAAGGGACCGCATAGGCGTATACTTTTAGAACTATTCTAAGTAATTCTAATTATTCTTAAAATCATTTTTTTATCATAACGAATTTTAAAATCACCTTTATAAATTTAAAATAACATTCATAATCAAGTTTGAAAGCCAAAGTTGTGACTTCCTAAAAAAATACCAGTTGTTATAAATCATAATTCAATGAAATCCATTTTATAAATTAATTTGATCAACAATCCATCATACTAGCCGTTAACCCTTACCTATACTAAATCAAAGGAAAATGTACCTAAAAGCATTAAACCCAAATTGAAAAAGTGAAAAAAAAAAAGGGTTCCCACTAATTCTTGTTGGTTTCCCTTCTCTCCCCAATAGAAAGCAATGATCACAAAATGAACAACCTAGAAAACTTAGAGGCGAAGAAAAAGAGATTTTCATATTCATATATCACATGAACTTGGGCCGGCAACTCGGTTGGAGCTTGGAAGTGATAAGGCTCTTTCTTTGTCCTTTCTAATGGACCCCAAAAATGTGAAATCAAAATGGAAAAAGCTGAAGAAATCATTGCGTTCCAGTCATTTGAAATTTCAGAATTCTTATTTTGCATTTATTTGTATGAAAAATTAATTTCTTTCTTTATATCGTTTTCAAAAGTTACCTGAATGAATGAGCGCGACAGTCTAAGAGAGAGAAGACTCCTAATGCAAAACTCCTTCCTATATACAACACATAATATTTTTATATAAAACATCATTATAATTTCTGAGGAATAAATTTTATTTTTCATTAATTAAATTCATCTTATGTTATTTCTATTTCAATTTTTGTGGTCTAAATAGATTTTAGTGTCATATACAATGTTATTGTAGTTTGCGGAATGCTTTTGAATTGGTTTTAATGCATTTAAATATGAATGTTTTGCATTTTAATTGAGGTCCATATATTCCCTCACATCATTTTGCACTTAAATTTAAATTTGAGAAAATTCATAAATTTCTTGGTAAAAATAATGATCCAGGTTGACTTTAAGGTTTAAACTACAAAATTTATTTGGACCTAATTTAATTGTGGTAAGTATTATGAGTTTATGATCTTTTTTTTTTTTGTGTGGATACAATTACCTTACTTTTTTACTGTAAAAACCTATTTTAAAACATTGAAAACTTGCCTTTTTGTAGAATTTCGCAAACCAGGTAACCGGTTTTTGTACACATGGCAGCGATAGTCATGGTAAGATATACACTCTCCAAACATAATTTTAACGACTCAGATGTAATTTATATAAAAAATATTATTGAAAAAACTAAACATTAAAATATTTTTATTTTAGATTATATATAGTAAAATAAATTTTTAAAAACTTTAAAATGAAAAAATAAATCTAAATGATTCAATTAGATTCAAATTATATATCTATAATACATTTTTTTAAAGCTCATGTTTTTTTTAATCATTTTACATCCAAATTTTTTTTTTTTACTACTCATCCAAACAAATTTTAATGTCAAACTGACTTTTTCATAAATGTCAATCCAAACATAAATCACATTACACTAGTTGAACTTCAAGTTGACTTTTCTAATGGTCCAACTATTACCATTTAGGGTATGTTTGGATTGGCGTTGGGCAAAACTGACTTCTAGTCCAACTGACTTTTGTAACTGAAGTTAGAGTAAAAGTCAGTTATGGTATGTTTGGATAGGTGCTTTTAAAAAGTCAGTTGGAAAAGTTAAAAGTTGTTTGGATGAGTAAAAAAGTTAGTTCAGTTGTAAAATGACTAAAAAGGACATATACTTTATTAAATAGTAGTGTTTGATATTTTTAATATGATAATTGTTAAAAAATATCTAAAATTATTATGATAAAATAAAAATAGTTTATTTGTGAGATTATAAGATAAAAATATTTGTTACCAAGACAAATTTAAAAACACATTTTAGATAATTAATTAAAGGGTTAATACAATGATTAGTCCTTACACTTTCCATTCATTTTAGTTTTGGTCCCTGAAGTTTGTAACCTCCAGTTTTGGTTCTTTAAGTTTGCTCCGTTTAAAACGTTAGTCCTTATATTTTTAAAAGGACTTAGTGTCCAATATAAACACTGTTAAATATGTTGACATGTCCCTAACTCTGTTAAATATGCTGATATGGAACCAAGTGGACGAGCTGAGGTGGCTTATAAAAGATTAAAAAAATGGTAGAGAAAAGATTAAAAAAATGGTAGAGAAAGGAACAGGCGGTAAAATGTAATACGCAAGTCGAAAGGCAAAACCATTCTTTCTAATAGAAAAAAGAAAAGGAGAGGGTTAGGTCAAAAGGGGTCCCACTTGGTAGTCGCTGAAGTTGAGCTGGCCGTCGCCGGAGGTGGGGAACTGACCGATCAAGGTGCGACGACAGTGAAGAAGGAATCGCATTTGACAGCAAATAAAAAAGTAAGCAATGTGTAAAGACTTATCACAACGAAGTATGCTTTGCTCAATGAATATGAAGATTAGTTCTCGAATATGTATTCAAGAAGACCAGTTCTCGAATAGGTATTCGAGAAGACCATTTCTCTAATATATATTCAAGAACATATTCAAGAATATATCCCCCTTGCTTCACACATTCATTCGTCCCCATCTACCCTTGACTCAGTTTAATTCATTCATTCATTTCACATTCGTCCCCATCTTCCCATCACTGATATGCTTCGGTCAACAAAATGAAATTCTCCGATCAACAAAAAGAGGGGCGAAAAAACCCATATGCTTCGGTCAAAACGGCATTCACACATCCATAATTACAGCCATACACCATTAATTAAAGCCATTCAGTTCACATTCACACATATGCACACACAAACCGATTCAGCACGAAGAAGGAGTAACAGCCCGGAGTGCACATATTCAAATAGCATCTACAATCAACAATCAGAGAAGGAAGAAAAAAACGAAGCCTTCAGCGATGGAGGCAGCTGAGAGCCGAACAGGGAAGAGAAGAAAAACACACCAACGGTGGCACGAACAACCTTCAGTGGAGGAGGGAGCAAAGCCGTCGACACCCACGGACAGAGACGGCAGAGAGAGCGACGGATGGAGACGCAGCCACACCCAGATCTGTTTTGATGGAGGGGGAGCAGAGTCGTCGACACGGGAATCAGACAGAGATGGCAGAGAGAGCAACGGATGGAGACGCAGCCACACCCAGGGAGCAGAGCCGTCGACACCCACCGACAGAGGCGCTAGAGAGACCGACGGAGACGCAGCCGAGACCGATGGATGGAGACGCCGGCAAGAGCACTGAAGAGAGAGTGCTGAGAGTGAGGGAGTTGAAACACGGCCGAATGCTACGCACACCGATAGGCGAGTGCCGAGAGTGAGGGATCAGAGTGTTTTGCGTTGGGTCCGGTAGAGCTCTGGAATGGTGAAGCTTTGAGAGAGGCACCTGGGTTCGGTAGATAGGTGAGAGAAATTAATATTCATTAATATAACGGTAATAATATGCATTTGAAATGGTGGAAAAGTTGCATCTGGGAGCGTTCAGAAATAAGGTGCTTTTTTTCAGAAGTCAGGTTGAAAAGCTACCTATCCAAACAATGAGTTTAGCTCAGAACGCTCCTAACTGGCTTATTACAATTTCCAAGGCACGTTTGGATCTCAAAACGGAGATCCAAACATACCCTTAGTCCTTTTTTTTTTTTGGGGTATGCACTTGTTATCTCAGGTTAGCCTCTTGTCATAAGGAAATCTATAGTTCCACACTAATATGCATTTTGGGATGCCAAGACCCTTATGGTTGCTACCTCTATCATTGAGGTTCAATGTTGCTGCATTCCCAATTCTTGAAGTTGAGATTTTTTATTAAACTGAAACAATCTCCTTACCAGTTAATCCAAACACTCAACAATTTACCATCAGGTTATTGATTCGTCTTTTATGTCTTTGATTTTTCGTTTGTTAATTAATGACTTATGCTTTGGCTGTTGAAATTGAACTTATTAATGAACTTGTGCTGTCTCAAAGTGTTAATATATTTCAGTCCGTTGTTCCTCTGAATATTCTTTCTGGTTTGTTTATAATTCGTTCACATTATGTTGGCACATGCACGTATTAAGGGAGAGCAACTTTGATACTAATTTATTGCATTAAGGTTTTTGTCATGATCAAAAAGGGGCAAAAATATTTGATTCTCATGTTTTGATGATTATAAAACTCGGAAAAGATTGTTTTGCAAAAATAAAAATGTAGTCTCTATATAGTCTATGCATTTTCATAAATTGGAAAGTTAAATTTTTATCAAGACATAATTTTGTATAGTCTCAATATTCATTTAATAAAATTAAAAAAAAAATCACATAATACTTGATAAGGATATTCTAACAGCCACACTATAATTCCTCAATTCATGTTAATTCAGATGACAATGATGCGCTCTAGCCCTTTTTCTGTGGTAAAAATTTTTTTTAAAAAAATCGAACACTTTTCTTGTATTGAACTTCGCAAACTGTGTATTTTCCTCATTCAACCCTAATCAATCCTCGTTAGACCACAAGAAGCTCTTATCTTATCTTCTTTGGGACCGAAAGCATGTGGCTGTTGCTATAGCTATGATAACTTTAATAAATGAAAAGATCAAGATGTGCAATTATATACTGTAAAATGTTGGTTTTGTTGAAAATATCTAAACACCTCTTAACTCTAAAATCTATTTTTGAGCTAAAATATTAGTTTAAATGTTTCACTGTAAGCTTTTTAAAGAAGCACCTGATGAGCAATTGTTATAAATTAATTTTATAAATCATAATTCAAATTTTTTTATAAATCATTTCTATCAGAATCCTTTGCTTCCATGGGTAATCCAAACACAAACTAAATCAAAGGTGAAAATTATCTAAAATATTGTTGTTAAAACCGTAACTTGACTCGATAAATTTAATGTTTTTATGTTTCTAATTTATATAATATATATAATAGTGTCAACTCTCACACTTTCTATAAAGTAAGGGGGCGTTTGAATTCTTGCCCAAGTACTTTTTAAAAGCATTTTTTTTATAAATTAAGATAAACTCTTTTACATAGTTATTTTATATACCGTAAAATTACTTCTAAAATCATAAATTAATTTTCATCCAAACACCTCCTAATTTAAACTCACAAGTTGACTCTCTGAGGTACCATTTTTACTAAGTTAAAGGAGTCAAATATATACTGATAAAGATAAAGTAATAAACTTCTGAGTTCATGACCTGAGTTCACAATTTGAACTCATATTCTTATCACAAGTTATCTTCTTTGGGACCGAAAGCGTGTGGCCATTATTATGATTATACAAGATGTGCAATTCTCTTCTCATCCGACAGAGACCACGCTATATTATTAAAAAAAATGTATTTTTATATATATTTTATTTATTAGCATAAATAAATAAAAACAATAAAATTAAAATCAATTTAGACAAGATATATACTTGTTTACTTTACATGGGTCTTTCTTGAAGGGACCGCATGGGTGATTACTTTCAGAAGTTATTATAACTTCTAAGTAATTTCTAATTATTCTTAAGACCATTTTTTATCATAACAAAACTTAAATTATTTTAAAATCACCTTTATAAATTTAAAATTTTCAAATAAAATATTTTTATTTTAGATTATATATCTGAAAATAATTTTTTAAACCTTCAAAATAAAAATTAAATCTAAATGATTGAATTAGATGCAAACAATCCTTTAGGTCCTCCTTTTCAGTTTTTCACTTGTCCCGCTCATTATCAATGGGTAAAGAAATTTATGGGATCACAATTTTAATTATAAATGTTTTCAGTCATTTCTTTATTGGTTCATCAACTCTTCCTGCTTCTCTTAAGATAATCAATCGCTTCAAGTCTTGGCCTCTATCAAACAATTTACTTAGCTTGACAACTGCGGAGACAATGCTAATTAATGAGATTACCTCGAAGGACATCATCTTTCTTTATCAACTGTTCTCTCGTTTTGATGCAGTAATAGTTCATGGTACTCTGTATTATTTAAATTTTCTCTTTTTTTTTATTTGATTTCAGTTCTGTACTTGTAAAGATACTATCTTTTCTTTTTAATATTAATTGGTTCTTTTTCAAAAAGAAAGAAAGAAAGAAAGAAAACTCTAGTCAATCCTCGTGAGACGACCGGAGGTTCTATCTTATCTTCTTTGGGACCGAAAGCGTGTGGCCATTATTATGGTTATACAAGATGTGCAATTCTGTTCTCATTAGACAGAGACCAAGCTATATTATTTAAAAAAATAATTGTATTTTTCTATGTATTTTATTTATGAGCATAAATAAATAAAAACAATAAAATTAGAATCAATTTAGATAAGATATATACTCGTCTACTTTACATGGGTCTTTCTTAAAGGGACCGCATAGGTGATTACTTTCAGAAGTTATTCTAAGTAATTTTAATTATTCTTAAAATCATTTTTTATCATAACGAATTTTAAAATCACCTTTATAAATTTAAAATAACATTCATAATCAATTTTGAAAGCCAAAGTTGTGGGCTTTCTAGAAACATACAAATGGTTATAAATCATAATTCAATACAAATCGATTTTATAAATTAATTTTATCAACAATCTATTATTCTCGCCGTTAACCCTTACCTATACTAAATCAAAGGGAAAAGCACCTAAAATCATTAAATCCAAATTGTAAAAGTAAAAAAAAAAAAAAAAAGGTTCCAACTAATTGTTGTTGGTTTCCTTTGTCTTTTATGACCCCAAAATACGCAATGCGTAATTAACGTGCCTAGAAAATCACACAACGCTCGTTAGGATCAATGATAGCTGAAAAGCTCATTTGCTTCCTAACGTTGCCAAACGCTGAGGCTGTTTTTTCTTACTTCTATGTTGATTGTGTCGAGTGGCTGACTTTTGGCTTACATTATCATACCTTTTGCAAACCATTATTACACCACTTTCCATATTTACCCTCTGCCACCAAGTCCTCTCTGCCCCCTTCCTCTCTCTTGTTGCATTGCGTGGGTATGTTGAATGGGTTTTTTTCTTTTATTTTGTGTGTTGTAATTTATAAATGATCTTTTGTTAAATGAGATTTTTTATTATACTACCTTTGATTTTTAATTATTTTTATTATTTGTAATTTTTTCATATTTATTTATTGAATATATCTGATTAAATATGTTTAAGTATTTACAGATTTTTCTCAATAATATATTAACTCCTTTTATTTTTATAATTGTAATATTTTCAAATTTATCAAATTATATATCTATAATATATTTTTTAAAGCTCATGTTTTTTTGGATCATTTTACATCCGAACTTTTATATTTTTCATCCAAACAAGTTGAAGACTTGAAATTAACTTTCCTAACAATCCAACTATTTTTTAAAGCTCATGGTCGTTTTAATTTGTTAAACTGACTTTTCTAGAAATATCAATCTAAACATAAATCACATTACACTAGTTGAATACTTGAAATTGACTTTCCTAACAGTCCAACTATTACCATTCAGTCTTTTTTTTTTTTGGTATGCACCCGGTATCTCCTGCTTGCCTCGTCATAAAGAATCTATAGGTCCATACTAATATGCATTTTGGGATGTGGACACCCTTATAGTTGATACTAATTTATTGCATTAAGGCTTTTGTCATGATCAAAAAGGGGCAAAAATATTTGATTCTCATGTTTTCATGACTATAAAACTCGGAGAAGATTGTTTTTAAAAAATAAAAATATAGTCTCGATATAGTCTACGCGTTCTCATAAATTGGAAAGTTAAATTTTTATCAAGACATAATTTTGTATAGTCTCAATATGCATTTAATAAAATTAAAAAAAAAAAAGAATCATATAATACTCGATAAGGATATTCTAGCAACCACACTATAATTCCTAAAATCGTGTTAATTCAGATGACAATGATGCGCCCTAGCCTTTTTTCTGTGGTAAAAACTTTAAAAAAAAAAAAAACCTAACACTTCTCTTGTATGGAACTTCGCAAACTGTGTATTTTCCTCATTCAACTCTAATCAATCCTCGTTTGGGACCACAAGAAGTTGTTATCTTATCTTCTTTGGGACTGAAAGCGTGTGGCTGTTATTATAGCTATGATAACTTTAATATATGAAAAGATCAAGATGTGCAATTATATGTTGCAAAATGTTGGTTTTGTTGAAAATATCTAAACACCTCTTAACTCTAAAATCTATTTTTCAGGTAAAATATTAGTTTAAATGTTTCATTAAAGGAGCTCCTGATGAGCAATTGTTATAAATTAATTTTATAAATCATAATTCAAATTTTTTATAAATCATTTCTATCAAAATCCTTTTCTTCCATGGCTAATCCAAACACATACTAAATGAAAGATAAAAATATATCTAAAATATTGTTGTTAAGATCACAAGTTGACTCTATAAATTTAATGTCTTTATGTTTCTAACTTATATATGTAATAGTGTCAGCTCTCTCATATAACTAGTAATTTTTATAAAATAAGTTAAACTCACGAGTTGACTCTCTGAATGTACCATTTTTACCAAATTAAACAAGTCAAATAGATATCGATAAAGATAAAGTAATAAACTTCTATGAGTTCATGATCTAAGTTTACAATTTAAGCTTATATTCTTATCACAAGTTATCTTAAACTTATGAGTTTGACAACGGCATGGTAAAATACAAATTGAAAAAAGTCAAAGAAATAACACGCAGCTAATGATTGCTAGTTTCTTCTTTTTCCAGACCTAAAATACTTCTCTGGTCCTTAATATAAAACCTGATTAACTAATTTGATATGTTTTTTTTTCCTAAAACACTCTAAGCATCATTCTTAATTTTCTTTCTCCCTCTCTTACTTAATTATTAGTGGGAGAATATTATGGTTAATTTGAAAAAAAATTGATGAACATATGTGATAAATCTTATATATAGGACTAACATTAGGTACCGAAAGAGTACACAATATGTAATTCCTTCCGTACTCCACAAAGATGAACAAATTTGGACTGGGTCATTTGGAACTTCTGAACCGCATAATTGAAGTCGCCTTTCCTAACAATCTAACTGCCACCAACCAGTCATTGGTGCCTCTTTTATGTCTGTAAATTTTTACTACTTGTTTGTTGTTGTTGGGCTGTTATTGTAATTTTGGATGCCCTCCACACTCCATGATGCCCATAAGCTATTCATCTCTAAAATCTGCTTTGAATGAATGTGATCAATCATCATCCTTGACGCATATAATTTGATTTTACATACAACTAACTTCAGTTTCAAACCAGCTAGGGTTCCATGCATCCAAGAAGGTTTTGACTCAGTAAACCACCAAGCTGTGCCCATCTTAAAGAAGGATGAACTCTAGGCCCAAAGCCAACCTAACCCGAAGATAGCCCTGGCATGTGTGAGAGCGGGTGGGTATGGTCTTCGTTTTGAGTTTACTTGGCTAAAGTTAATGAAACGGAACGGAACAACGCTTACAGTTGGATATGTGTGTGTGTGTTCTAAATTCTTTGTCTCCCTCCAAAGTTTTATCCTAAGAAGTTAAAATGTTATAATATCCTTTAGCTTGTAGATTTTCAACCACAGCATTTCTCATATTGAGATTGTATTTGTGTACTTGCTAATCTTGCCTTCCTCAGCACGCTCTCATTTCTCCTGTATTGTTTATCTTCTCCATCTTTCTCTCTATTGGCAAGATTCTTGTCACATTCCAGGCTTTCATATTATGCTCGATGTACCAATTGCGGATTTTATTACATATATGTTAACATGTAGTAACTTTATTCTTAATATAAAAGTCAGATAACTAATTTGTGAATATGAAAAAATTAATTAAGTTAATTATTTGTAATAAATGAGTATTATCTTTCTCAAAATACCCTTTAATATAAAATTAGTTAAGTGCATTGTAACTACCTTTTTGGTGAAAACTTTTTAACATGTGTAATTACTCTAGAGATTATATGGGGGCAAAATAGATAAAAATAAAAAATAAAAAGGATTGAGATATTATATTTAGGAATGGGGAGCAAATTGAATTCCAAGTAGGTCTTATATTGGGGGCACATTGCTCATCTTAATGTCTATCATCCAGATGGATTTTAGATAGTTCAGATTCAATTTAATTTTTTATATATTTTAATTTTTATTTTATTCAAAATAAAAATAATTTTATAACTAACATTTTTTTGAAAAATAAATTGATCATTGAAAAAAAAAACTACCCATTAAAAATTTTCAATCCAAATCATCCGTATCAAATTATGAAAGGTTTAAATTGCATTACAGCAGCACTTTATATAAATAACGGAATATGCGTATATAAATAACGGAACATGCATAATATATCTTTTAAACCCAATAAGGGACCAGGGGCCAAGTAATGGGCCGATGGATCATGCAGAAGCCCGCACCAGAATTAAAACAGGAAAGTGCTGATTCCAAACCGAGGCATTGAAGGACAAAAGCACAGCTTACTTAGTAGGGAAAATATGTCAAAAAGAAGCATGTTAAGGAAACAACTCGGTCTGCAAGTCACAAGATACAGAAAATTTGCCTTTTTCTTAATCAATGTCACTTTAAAATCAGCATAATTTTTTTTTTGATAACAAAATCAGCATAATTTTAAATATTATGTCTCCTTTTACCTGCAATTGAGAGGTTGCCAGTTTTATTTCGCTTTAGCGTCTACTCCTCTATTTTTTTAAACTAAAAAAAGAGAAACTTTTCGAAAGCATACTTTTTTTAATTCTCAAGCACCTGCTTCTCCATACAATTGGCGTATGAGAATATAATGAGAATGAACGAATGTCTCTTTAAATTCCTTTCTGCTGATTTTCTTTTTGAAACTTAAATTTGAAAATAACATTAATTCAATATAATAATATTCATGCGGGCCAATTTTTTTTAATAATATTTATAGTCTAAACTCAATCCACTAAGACTGCTCAATCAAAAAAAAAATCTGTGAAAATTTTAATTTGTTGATTTGGAAGAAGCATGTCACACCCCAAAAAATAAGGGATGACTAGCACAGAATATGTAAGAACTCATAGTCCTTAAACCTTAAAATAATTAAATAATTACCCCACTTAATAATGTTATTATCACTAAATCAAGCATATAAAAATATTTATTGTATTCACACGAAAACATAAGTTCCAAAATAATAAAAAAGGATAGAAATTTGCGTATAAATTACATGGAGCATTTAAATCATAAAAAAAAAACAGGTGTAAATTTAAATTTATAAGCTTTGATCAACAATGAAACGCCTCTACTATCAAGCTCGGCAATGCTCTCTAAGGCCCAAAAATTTTTTTCCAATGAATAATATACCATTAATGAGAACAAGATAAAGCAGTGCTTAAAAGAAAAATTGCGCACATATTGTTTTGTAAAATAAATAATTAATGGTTATTTATAACTCTAGTAAAATATAAAAGAAAATATATAAATGGTTTTTAGTAGATAAAATTTACTAAACATTAAAACAACTTATGTATGAAGTCTAATCATGTAATAGTGTGAAAAACCACAAATATCAAACTCAGCCGAAGCCACGAAACAAACTCAGCCGAAGCCACGAAACAAGTGAGCTCCATAGTAATCATAGCACACCATAAACTAATAGTTTTGTTGTTAACAACCAGTGTTTTGTATTCAGTTCTCACAAAAACATTTACAAGCATGCATAGGGTCGAAAACCATAGCGAACAAAGCTTTTCTTTGTCCATAAAATTTGTAAAATGAATATTTCATAACAAAAGACCCCAACATGAAAGTTCACAAAATTTAAAATATTTTATTCAAATTCTGTCATTGGACAAAACCATTTTTTTTTTCAAATCTATATTAATGGCTCGCATAAAAACATTTCAAGATGTTAAAATAATATGATATCAATAAAGTGAAAATGAATAACAATACATTTCAAATTACATTGTTTTGCTGAAACCATACTTGAGAAATGTAGTAGCTAAATAATAATATAACAAATAGGAAAATATCATCTAGGAAAATGTTTATGGGATGCTATTTACACATTTGCTACGCTCTCAATATACAATTTACTCCTATTAATCAGCTTTTGAATTATATTCACTCCTTAATTTCTAATGTTCAAACAATGTCATTAGTTTTCCAATCATAACTTTTTATGAAATACTTACAGTATCTCACTTAATAGGATTTGCTTTTCACTAACAAGGCTTTCCTTGACTTTTACCATATCCAAACATCATTTTAAGTTTTACAAGTCACTTCACATAATTATACCAACACTTAATATATCAATATGCTCATAATTCAATTCTTAAATCAAAGCTATTTTTTATGAAACCATACTATGTTATACAAAATAAATGCATCCCACTACCTCACAATCAACATTCTACCTTTATAGCTTAAACTTACGTTACTAGAGTCATTTATTAATATTCTTCAACAACTTAACAAGTACAATCAACCACCACGTAGGCATTCTAGGGTTGACATAAGAATAAACACACTTAACTATCAAAGTTTTCAAATGGTGTTCTTTCCAACATCAAGTTTTTTTCCTTTTCACCAAGTTTTCAATTAGAACACTCTTAATTTAACCAAATTTCTTTTCTACACAATTCCACAAACACCTTGTGTGCATTATAAAAATCAAGTTGTAAAACAATCATCATCATCTCAAATTGCTATCCAATCAAATTTAAGTATCCTTGTTAAGTCCCAAGACCAGATAAATTAGATTTCTTGATAACTTTTGAACCTATAAGTAAACATCGTACTCTGTCATTTAACAACGACATATCATTCAAGTTCAAGCGTCATAGTAGTTTCACAAAAGTCTCAATATTCCATTCAATACCAATATTTTGCTTTCAATTCTGCTTTCAAACATGTTATCAAACACCTAATACGCATTTAATTTGGAAAGCTTAAAAAAAATTGTTCCTCTTAAAACTATGGGCGCGAACCACATACATTATGTTTATAATTCAACTTTATTTAATCACCAAAACTTGATAAAGCTCAAATCTAACACCAACTAAATTTCCCACTCCACACCCATACACGAGCCCCTGGGGGGGGATTGATACATTAAGAAAATAGCAGCATTAAAAACACATAGTAGGAGGAAGATCTCTAAATATACTCAGAAAATCATGTATGAATAAAAATGTGAAGCTTTGCTTATACCTCGTCTCACGCCCAAATCACCAAAACAGAGAAGGAAGAAGAAGGTTGGTGTTTCAAAACACACCTTTTTAACCAAATCAAACCAACTAGACAGGCATAGCGTTGGCAGGGTGGAAGAACGAGAGGAAAGGAAGCAGGCGATCTCAATGTGGAGAGTGGGATCGAATGAGAGCCTCTAGAAATTTCTTCTCCTCTACTCAGGGATCACCCCCACTCCCCCAGAAAGAATGATGGAGTGATATATATGAAATAAAATATAATCAGTATCATGTTTATTTAAGGGCAATATGGAAATTTTGGGTGGTAAAGATAATAAATAAATCATCTCCTGGGCACACACGAGACTTGAACAGAACAAGCAGTAAGGCTCTCTTAGATTCAGTTTCAAATATAATAATAAGATATTAATACTATTTAGTATTTAATTCCCCATGTCTATGTTTTTTTTTCCTTCCTTTTTTTTTAATTCAAATTCATTATTATTATTTTTATTTAATAAATAAATATTTATTCACTACAATAGAATACACCCAACTTCTCTTTTTGCATTTAATCCAAAAATTTAAATATAGATATGAAATATGCTAATCTAATAATATTGTTATTATTATTACTATTGTTACTGTTACTTTTGACTATATTCATTGTTTCTTCTCTCTCTCTTTTTGATTTTATTAACTTGCTTCATCCATTAATCAATTATTGTTTAATTTAAGAGTTCTCAAATAATTCTTGGGGTCATTACAGATACTCTATATCTGGAATAACAACATGACAAGAAAATGGTTCAAGCTGACCACTCTTTGCATTCAACTGTGTCTCTGCTGGGCTGTCTTCGCCAACACTTTGCAGAGATGATATCTCCTCCAATTAGGACACCACCATTGGAAGCAGTTATTGTTGGCCTTTAGTTCTTGCACCAAGCTCTCCACCTCTGCTATGAGACTCACCACCTCATTCATCCACTTGTTAACCTCATGATCGATCCTCTCAGTCCTCTTAATGGCTTCTTCAACAAGTTTTTGCACCCTCCCTTGCTTCAGTATTAATTCCTCCTTTTTGGTCTCAACATTTCTGGTGATTTTGCCAACACAAAACAAATATTGCAATTTGTGCAAATTAGGATCCGCCAAATATTGCTGATATTCCCACGTCATCCATTCGGATATGTAACGACAATTCCCGAAAGGTAAATTTCATGATGTAGGATAGGAAGCCTCTTACATACTTAATCGTTCTTGCTATGAGATCTAAAATTTTTCCAGCTATTTATTTTTAGACACTAGAGTAACTAAATCTAATATATTTTAGATCGTACTCTCTGTCAGTGCGTAGTTGAAAAGCAAAAAAGTAACAAATGTGGTTTGTAAGTAACAAATTCCCAGCACAACTATCAACAAGCTACTCATACTTTGAGAGCGTGATCGCGGGTAGACCCTCATGTAGCAATTGGAAAACACAGATCAGAAAATGAAAGACTAAATTGAAGAGGCAAAGGAAAGAGGTTTTGATTTTCATTAAAGAGCGAGATGAACAGAATTCCACTGCAACCACCACACATTTCATAGTAAACTCGGTTGGAAATGACAGTGCTCTTTGCCTTTCCTTTATTTTCTTTTTTTAAAAATAAAAATAGCCTTAAATTTAAAGTGGATAATTTGATTAGATAAATTTTCAATTCTAATGGAACACAAAATATGAATTTAAAATCGAAAAAGTTGAAGATATCATGAGTTCCAGTTAATAACTATATTGGGACTTGTGATTTTTACTTTTCCTAAGAGTTTTCAAGGAACAAACAAGAAATCTTGGATTGAATGTAGCACTAGTGACGGTTGCAATTAGATAAATGATTAAATTAAATAAATGAAATAAAGAACCAAGCAGTAGAAGTTGCCTTTTCTTTGGGGGGGGGGGAGTGGCTACTATTTTGTCATCGGTTGATTCGGACTTATAAAATAATACATTGACAAAAGATAAAATAGAGAATTATTGATCAATCAAATTAGCATTATAAAAGGTAAAGTTCTATGTATATATATTGTCTTATTTCTCTCTATTGTATTTTTTAAAATAATTTTGATCACTACTACTATCATATTATTTTATGCAAATAGTTTGCAAGTAATCAGTAGATTTGTTTGGGAATAAAAAAAAAAGAAAAAAAAACAAAGTTAGAGTTATCTGAAGAACAAAACCGGTCAACCCAGCCGGCGGGATGATCATTTTGGGCGATCAGAAGACCAAAACTGAAAAAGGAGGAGGAAGGCGCATATATGAGAGAATATAATGGCTGATGTTAAAAATGAAGAAGAAAGAAGACTATAAAAAGAAATAATAAATATAATTTTTGTATTGAAAAGAGGTAGAAGTTGATGAAGGGAGCAGATACTTTTTTGTGTTCCCTTTGATGTTTTCTCTGTGAGAGAATGAACATCAGTTTCACACTTTAAAAAAAAATAGAAATAACAGGGGAAAAATCCAGTAAAAATATCAAAAAGAGAAAGACAAAGAAGAAAGCGCGGCAGTTTACGTAGTACTTGACCCGAAAAGCCGAATAACTTTTTTTTAAAAAAATTGTATGTTTTTAATTCTGATAATGAGGCGTACAGAAAAGATGAAAATTGAAGTTGTTATCTTTTTATTTTTGAAATAAGAAGAGACTGCTTAAAAATAAAAAATGTAAAAGAAGAAAAAAGATGTGAAAGAGGATAACTACACTTGATCCTTTCAATAAAGGCAACCAATATAGAAAGATATATAGCATAGAGTAGTAAATAATTACACATTATCCATGGCTCCTTCTGTTTTCTGTTTTTAATTAAAAAAGGATTTCTTGACCAACTCAAGAACAGATCAATTGTCGATAAATGACGATCAAAACTGCTCCAGCAATACTACTAATTTAGCTTGTTGCCAACAGACTGAAAGAAACAATTAAGGAACAAGAAAAAAGGATCATTCATTTTAATTACATGATTCATTTTGTAAATAGTTTTATGCTCTATATTCATCCTTTAGAATTAAGACATTAAGTTACTTTTTGTTTTATGTTTTTAAAATATTTTTATTAAAATTGTACGAACACATATTCTACTTTAAAAAGTTATAGAGGGCCTGTTTGTTTTTGTTCTTTGTTTTCTTATTCGCAAAATAATTTTATAAAATTGTTTTTAAGAACAAGTTTTGGAAACAAAAAACAAAAAAATTTCTTTGGAAAATAATTTTTAAAAAATCACATTTGAAAAAAATATAAAAAATTACACTTTGACAAGTGGTAGTTATCACCTGTGGTAATAAGTAGTAGGTAGTAGAGGAAAAGAGAAGAAGATTTCTCCAATTTCTCAAAATAAAAAAGTAAAAAACACAAAAACAAAAACAAGAAAACATATAAAAGTTGTTTTGGTTTTTCAGTTTTTAAAACCATATTATTGTTTTTTTGTTTTTTAAAACAATCAATTAAAAACAAATTGCCAAACAACTTGTTTTTCTGTTTTTAAAAACAAAAAATTGCTTCCAAAACAAGAAACCAAAATTTTCATGATAGATTTTGTTTTTTCATCTTCAATATAAAAAAAGGAAAATATCAAGTTTCTTATATTCATTTATGTCAAGTTGAATTCTCTATGGCCAAGTGCTATATTTTTTCACGTGATTGTATAATTAAATGATAATATTTTAAAAATATAACTCAAGATCACATAAAATTAAAAATTTAACATAATAAATATAAGAAAATTAACGTAAGTATTGTACATAAAGAAAAATCCCTTGTGTGCATATGTAATTTAAAGAGAGAATTACAATGAGGTTAAAAAAAAAAAAAATTACTAATAAGTTTCAATGACAAGTGAGTAATTATCATTTCCTACTTTAAAACTTGTCATTGGAGATTATTCTATTACTATTAGGACTTTTTAGTGATTATGTTCATTTCTTGGGATTTTATAGCAATTCTCCCTAATTTAAATTTTCAAAACAGTTTGTGCAATTCAATATTAGAATAAAAATATGTTCATTTTAATAGAAATATAAAGTATTTAGTCCGAAAAATATATATTAAAAAAGTGTCATTGTAGAGAAACAAAGTTTAAATTATTATGTATTTTTAAGCTAAATTTTTGTAAAACTAGGGATATTCAGGCATTAATTAATTCATGGCCTGAATATCTTGTTCTCAGGGTGCACCGCTTCAGCTTCAACCCATGTACGTCCCGTTTCAAAATCAAAATTTTATTGATATGCAACAGAAATGTTTTGCTGCTTCATCCTCAGATACGTAATACTCCTCCGGTTCTAAATATAAGACCTCAAATATATATAAGGGTCTTATATTTAGGATCGGAGAAGTAGCAACTGGAATGGTCAATTCATGTTTTAATATATTTTATAATTAAGTAATTTAGTAATTTTTTTAATCTTTCTAAATTAATTAACTGTGTTTTATATTAAGGATAGGAAGTAGTACAATTTTAGCATACCGAACAAACTCTTTACTGAAATACGAATGTTTATATATCAATAATGTATGATTACAGGCAAAAAAAAAAAAAGATATATTCCCAATTGCAGTTGCATCTATTTGATCTATACAGTAGCGGGATCCCATGTCATATAATTTTATATAAAATTTCAATTTGGTCCATTCATTTTATAAGTATTTTCTTACTCATTTAGCCATAATACTGTTAGTATCAATAATATAACGATGATTTTATGTCTCATTAATTATTATTTTAAAAATTTTAAATCAATATGTCAGCATCTGAGAATAATTTGTCTATTTTTAAAATTTTAATTTGTCATTTTTTTAATAATGTTATTATTAGATAACTAATTTTGACCTTTACCAAACGAAAAAGATAACTAATTTTGACAAAAAAAAGTATCAGATAACTAAAAATGACATTTTTTAAAATTAAAAAAAAAAAGCTTGTGAGGAGTTAACAAATTAGTTAGCAGCAATTATCCTTTTCACATATCAAAAAGCACCCACTTAGCAGCAATTATTAGCAACCAACAAGCTACTCATATCATACGTAGATAATTGAGATATATATATATATATATATATATAAATATATCAATCAGAGATAGGTGCTCATGGATGGATCGGATAAGCAAATATAACAATGGTAAAAGAAACTAAACGTGTGGACGTGTGTGAAAGAATAATTAAAGTGGGGAAAAAATGAGATGAATCTGAATCAGATGACGATTTTTTGTGCGAATCATTATTTTTCAAAGTAAATATAAGGTGTCTTTGTAGTCATATGTTTAACACTAACTAATGTTGTTAGACTGATCAGATGATGATTTTTTGTGTGAATCATTATTTTTTTTTTCAAAAAGTAAGTTTAATATGCCAGTATTTGAAAATATTTTATCAATATTTAATGTTTTTAACATTGGCATTTCTTATTAATGATATTATACCAAGAAAACTTAAAAGACATTTTTTTATTTGAAAAACAAAAAATAAAATCTTGTGGGGAGTTAAACATGTACACCCATCATATATCATTTTTCAGGCTTTTAGCTGCCTAGTTTCCTTTTCACATATAAAAAATTTACCTTTTTTTGCCATCCAACTAGACAATTATACTTAAAATCATGTTAATTGAAATTATAATGAAGTTTCCTTGCCTTTTTTTTCCTTTTTGTAAAAACTTTTTAAAAATATTCGCACACTTTTCTTTTGATTGAATTTCACAAACCCGGTATTTTACTACTCATCCAACGTTTCAACTCTAATCAATACACATTAGACGACACAATGTTACTATCGTACCTTCTCACTGGACAAAGATCAAGCTATATTATTAAAAAAAAAATTTCCTAATTCAAATTTTAAGTTTACAATAATTCGGTATTTTAACTATAAGTTGACATGTCTCAGTACTCCAAAGTTTAGTTCTTACCGTCAATGACTAATCTGATGTGGCACAAAGGGGTCCGACTTAGCTATAAGTCAACCTCCAAATCAGAATTTTTCTTTTTTTTTTCCCTTAAAAAAAAAAAGAAACAAGACGAGATTTGTGCTGCGAAGGGAAAAAAGGAAAGAAAGACAGAGATCAGCGAGAGGGATATCAGCGACCACGAGAACGCAAGATCAACAGAAATATAGAGTTAAATTTAAAAGCAAAAAAAATTAAAATCAATTTAGATAAAATATATACTCTTTGGCAGATTTAAATTTTAAATTTTAAATGATATATGCCAAAAAAATGCCGAAAAAAATTGCACAGAGTTACTCTAGCTAATTGTTGTAGCTTACATCATGTTGTGAATACTCTTTACATGGGTCTTTCTTGAAATCTTGAAGGGACCATACAGGTGATATGTTGAAAAGTTATTCTTGAGAAATTTTTAATTAATTTGAAAATAACTTTTAATAAGAATTATTTTCTATCACATCCAAACCTAAAATGTTTTAAGATTACGTTTTAAAATAAATAAATAAACCAAACGAAAATATACCTAAAAGCATTAAAAAGTCAAATAAATACGCATTGTAGCTAATGATTGTGTCCTTCACTCACCCTAAGGACTAGAGTATTAAGTAATATTGCTAGTATGAATTCCCAGGGCAAGATTCTTGGGAACCTTTATTTTATGTTTTTTTTTTCCATCCTTCCCTTAATGAAAGAAATCACACTAGGCACCACACAAAAATAGCTTATTACTGATAGAATTAATAATGAAAAAATTACCTATAGAATTAATAATACAAAAATTATTCGATCTGTTACTAATTTTAATGGATTACCAACAGAAATTACGTCGCTACATACACCGACAAATTAGCCACAGAATTCCATTTCATCGCTAACCTAACATTAGTTCAATCTCTAATTTTTTAGTAATTTGTCACTAATTTTTGTCACAAAATTTTAATTCTTTCATTGATCTGTTAGTAAGTCCATTGTTGAATTCCGTCAATAATCACAAGTTTTTTTATAGTGAAGGCAGAAAGTGATAATTGTCATAGTGTTTTTCATTATTCAATCCTATTGCCATTAAAAAAAACGCAATTTTTCCATTTTTCTAGACCCCAAAATACGCAATATGAAAGACAATGGTCAATGGGCTCTCTGGGTAGTTGATAATTTGGAGCTTAGTGAAATGCACTACACTTGGTTTACTTGGAGGCTGAGTTAAAGAAATTAGGGGGATCAAAGGACTCCCAATATACCCATTTATTTACTTTCCGTTGGAATCTACCCATTTATTTCTGTTTCTTAATAATCCTTGTTCCTCATTTTTCTTGATAATTCCTGCTGGATGAATTGTAACTATGAAATAAATTTTCTTAAATTTGTTCTCTTGACATTGGGTTAAAGCCAACCCAAAACTAATTGGCTCGATTTGGATGTACAATAGGTTTTTTAAGCTGGGGTAGACCACAAGATACTTCTTTCAATCTGGTGGATATTTTCGGTTGATGTGCAAGTCCCAACTTAGCCAGATCTTTTAATACCTATGACAAGTCATATCTGCCCCTCAAAATTAGATTTTGGTAGATAATGAGATAGAATTTTAAAAGATATTTGTAACCTGAATATTTATAATTCCATTTGATCATTTGGTTTTCTCTGTTTTTTTTTTTAAAAACCTTCTTAAAACTGTGTGCAATTATGGAAGCTCATCAATAGAAATGGCCAAGTGGGAGACTCTGCAAGTACTTTCGTTAGCATCATCAGATTGGGAAATTCTATTATTGTCACCGTTTTACAAACTTTTGAAAACACACCTTTTGTAAATTTGGAGAAACAAAACCATTCTGTAACTGGTTTGGTCACAAGATTTCTAAACACATAAATGGTCACGTCATCGATATTTCTGTGGATAAAATTTTCTAATACTAATTATATTCTAAACTCAATTTTCTAAGACTGCTCAATCAAAAAAAAAAAGAGGGAAAATTGGAGAGAAAGACCTAGAGAGAATAATATTTATTAGCGAGGACTATAAAAATTGTAATTATTTAAAAGTACAAAAAACTTAAATATAAATTTTAATTTTAATTTTTTATAAAAATTTCTTATGTTTTTTTAGTTTACTTATGTTATATTAATTAAGTATCAATCAGGCAAAAATACTTAATGATGTAAATGAATATAGATGCCAATATTAATAATTAAATTATATATCGATGATATAGATATAAGCTCGGTTGGAGAAGGTTAATTAGTTTTTTCTCTTAAAAAAATTGAGGCAATTTAGTATTTAAAAAATTTTATTTTGACATTTGATCCTTTTAAATAATTACAATTATTATAATTCATCTTCAATAAATATTACTGGCTATAAGTCCTTCTTTCTAAATTCCACAAAGAAAAAAAAATAGAATATTAAAGCCGTCTTTGAAAATTTTATTCATTGCATTGGAAGAAGCATTGACATGTTATTTCATTCGTGATCATTTTTAGGTCATTTCGACTTATTAATTCTTTTATGCAAAGGTAAGTAAAAACTCTTTTCATTGTAAAAATTAAAGCAAAAATAAAAAAACTAATTATAAAAAATCATATACGCTGCGCCACAAATGTGTTAATTGAAAGTTGAGAAAGTAGTATTTGCGCATATATGGAAACAACAACCCAAGAGTAATTAAATAAAAATGATACAAATATGAATGCCTTCTGCATGTTTTGATTATTACAGGCCAAAATGCTCCTGGTGTATCCTCATCCCTCGTAGGTTTTTCTTTGCGTGACTGTACAAATATGAGAAAAATGACATTTAGAAGACTAAATAATAGATCTGAGGAGTATGTAAATAAGGAAGAATCAGGCCTAAGGGCCAGTAATCACAATAACTAGCATTATTCCAGCCGTAATTTTGTGTATAAATCAGCTCTTTCTTTCTCTATTTTAAACTAAAAAAAAGGATTGCTCAATATAATATATTCTTCCCATCCTTAATATAGAATTTAATTGTTGTGTTAATTTTGATCTTAAATATAAGACTTCTTTTTCATATTTATCAATTTTTTAAAATCATTTATATAGATATTCCCTCAACCATAATCAAGTAGAAGAGGGAGAGAGGATATTAAAAAAATTATTATGGTATTTTAAGAAAAACATGTCATATTTCTTATAATTAACTAATTTATCTAATTTTATAGGTTTTATATTAAGGACCGGAGTACTAATATTTTACAAATTACTACCACATAAATTTTAAATATTATTTTTTTGACAAAAATATATTATAATAATATTTTATAAAAGATTACATTTAAACTATTTTTCTTTTAATTCAAAGGCGAAAAATGAGTTATATGAAGTGGTCATCGGCACGTGCGAAAAAACTTTTTAGGATTTCACGTCATGTGTCGTCTCGGTTCGCGCGTTAGTCTCAGCTGCCTAGGTTGTATGACGATTTTTGATAGACACAATTCTGAAATTGATGAGATTGTCCCTGCCAGGTAGTGACTGCATTCTACAGAGGGGTGACGCGTGTGAGGGACAAAACTGGAAAGTTACGGATAAAAGTGAAAACTGGGGAGAACACGGGAAGGCGGAGCACGGCTATAATGGCTGCGCCGCCCACATGCCGTCATCCTTAACAAATTCGTTAGAATGGGATTTTTCAAATTTTCAAAATATTCACCCATGATCCACAAAGATCATTTCCTTTCTATTTCAATTTTTTCCCTGAATATCCATATCCATATCATCTACATATTATTTAATTATTAATCAAATATTACATATATAGTGTGAAAGGTTAAAATATCATAATATATTACTGTCCCTGTCTGTATTAGAAGTTTTAAATAACTAATTTACGGATAACGAATAATTAATTCAAATTAGTTAAAAATAACAAATATATTAGAAACATACTTTTATTTTTTAAAAATACTTTTATAATAAATAAGAAAAAAAATGACAAAGAACTTGTGCGCGGAAATTGATAAGAGAATAAATAATTAATAACAAAATTGAAAAAATTGCATTAGATGTTAGAATAAACTCAAAATAAAGCTTATAAAATAAACCACGTATATCTCCAAAATTAAAGCTTATAAATAGGAGCGAAGAGAGTATTTGTGTACAATTTGACATTTTATAAATTTCAATATCAATTTAAGACTCAATATCAATTTAAAACTTATCACATATTATGACTATAATCTTCTAAGATTATGAAAAATAAGCCATGTTATTTTTATTTATAATTTATAAGTAAATAGTGTGATTTGTTAAAATTTTATATTATGTGTGTCATTGTGTGCCTTATAAGATTCACCTCTTAAAATCATCAAGCAAACCTCATCCAATCCGCACTCATTTAACATGAACCCATGGCTTTCTCATATTCTTATCGTCAGAGTTATAGCAGCCAAGTGCTTTAATTTCCAAACATCCCTTAGAATTACCCACTTGGATCCGTCAAGAAATATGAAGTGATTTTCAAATTATACTTTCAGTTATTAATATAAGAACTAATTAGATATTTAATTTTATTCTAAATATAACTAGAAATTTCTTACCCATGCAATACACAGATTAACACATTTGATTAGATTTAAAATTCAAATAAATTGTATTATTTAATGTGGTTTAAGATTTATTTCTTAGAGGAGTATGATTTTTTTTAATTTATTCAGATGGGATTCAAACTAAAGATGCCGAATTTAAGAAAAATAGATAAAAATTTGAAATTAACTATTTATTTCTCCATTTAAGCCTCCAATATCATTTAATTATGATGCTTCCTATTTAATTCAATATATTCAAATCCCAATTAAGATATTATTCAAATTAAAAATTAATTATTACTACTAATTTTTCATTTGAGCCTCGAACTAAAATCTCATTTAATTCAACATATTCAAAATCCCAATCAATATGCTATTCAAATCTCGTTAATTGAATATATTTGGATTCTACAATATCATATCTGACCTATTTTTGAACGAATTGTGTATTACAAGTTTTTAAAAATATAGCTGATGATGATTGATTGATACTCTAATTTACTTTATCTTTAATATTTATTCATTTTGCTTTCAAATAATTTTTATAATAATTACACATATTAAAAAGTTTTAATGACAAAATATTTCCATACATATCATTAACAGAGGTATTTTAAAAAAATCTATTTATTACAGATAATTAATTTAGTCAATCTTTTTAATATTTGCAAATTAATCATTTAATTCTTATAATAATAAGAAGGGATAACAGCATTGTATTCCTCCAGTGCCATAGCCACCAACATGTATCACCAAACCATATCCCACTCGTTGCTCCCACTCATTGTGCCAAAATCATTCTCTCCCGTGTCCAACACCTTGCACATATTGTCAGCTCTAAAAATTTACCCTCCTAAACGTCTCTTGAGAAATTTAACTTACCCCTATCCTTGAGACTCTGTTTGTTGGAGGGTTGTTGAGGGGAGGGGAGGGGATAAGTGTGTTTGATTGAAAAAAATAGAGGACAGGGGAGGAAAGAAATTTGTCTTTTAGTGCTCCTCTCTCTTCCTTCTGCTCCCCTCCAAATTTGGGGTTTTTTTGGAGGGAAGAAAAATATTATGTATTATATTGACTAAACTACCCTTACCAACTTTTCAATATTCCAAGCTTGCTCCTCTTATTATAAACCATTTTCTCGCTTCTATCTCTTTTCATCCAGTATTATTATACTGTGGGGGAGGTTATTGACTTACCGCTTAGCTGTTTGAAAAGTCAAAGTCTTTGTCATCATCAGTATGCTTGCATACTTAATTTAATATATAGGCTTCACACACTGTATGATTGTTTTCTATTAAGTTCCGACCTTGTTTTGTTGATATAATAATGTAGCATGGCTTGTATTTTCCATAGATTGAAAATGAATAGGAAGAAAATACTTAAATAGAGAATAATTTTAATCAGTTTTGAGAGTGAAACTGAATAAAAATATCATGTATTGAGCAATTGAATTATTTTTCATATACACCGCTTGATATATACATATCACAATGTGTGTATATTATAATTATATATCATGACATGTGTATTATAATCTCAGATGGTTGCAAATATGCATATATATTAATCTCAGATAGGCCACACACATGCATATATATATATATATTAATATATACATATCATAGCATGTGTGTATTATAATTGCATAATATATACATATCATATATTTTAATACACATGCATGTGTATTATAATTATAAAATTAATGAGATAGAATGTTGAACTTTTTATCATATTTCCTAATTTTTTTAATCACATAAGTGAGGTAATTGGTATTTTTGAAATTGATAAATTAAGAAATAATAATTTTGATATAAATATTGTAATAAAAGAATAAAGTAGTTTAAATATATAGATAAGGGTATACTTGTCAATTTATAATTACCTCCCCTCCTCTCTTTTTATGAACCAAACAAGAAATTTTCCCTCTCTTCCCCTCCCCCCAACCAAACAAAACCCATGACCTCTTTCCCCTCTTTTCCCCTTCTTTTAATTAACCTCCCCTCCCTTCCCCTGCGTTGAACCAAACAAAGCCTAACATCCATGTAATAATACTCAACACACGATCACAATTTATGGCTTATTTGTATCTGTGTTTGTTTTGTACTTATAAACACTTTCATGTAAGTTGATGTAGAATTCTTTTTACGTATTTATCTCATATTCTATAAATCACGATTAAAAATTCGCTTTCAAAAGATCAAATCACAATTCCAAACAAATACTTCATAAGTCCTTTCAAAAAACAAAGGGGAAAAAAAGAATTGGACTATTTGATAGGGCATGCAACCATCAAATAATTCCCCTTTTCATGCTTCCTTCGCAATACTTGTAAACGCAGGCTACAAGGCTTTGCTGGCACATTCCAAGCAACCTTCCCATAGAGAGAATCCTTCATGTCTCTAAGTCCAAAACCGCCCATCCTCTATGGTGAACACTTGACTTCCAACCCACTATAGACACCCTTCGGTACACTTTAGATATCTCTTAGATTAGATTCTTCCACTCTCTTTTGACTTCATAGCACAAATTTGCATTGAGATATATATATACTCGAAAATATCTCTAACAAAATTGTTTCCAATAAGAAGATACATATACTTTAAAAAAATGTTGGTCTTGTGTTCATTAACCCTCTACCATGAAATAGTGACAAACACATCCGTACATATCCAAAATGTTACACATGACCCAATACCTAATTTGATTTGGGGGTGGATAACCCTAAAATACTTTTTAAAAGCATTTTTTTAAAAATCGATGTAAACTCTTTCACATATTTATTTCGGATACTGTAAAAATACTTATAAATCGATATAATTCTTCTACATATTTACTTCGTAGCTGTAAAAAACTTGTAAAATCATGGTTTTGTTTCTACTCAAACGCCTTTTTAATAGGAACAACGTTATGCATTAAAAAAAAATAATGTAATTAAAATTTATTTTGATAATCTATTAAAAACTAATGTAGTCAATTAAATAATAAAGGAAAATCCCCAAAAAAATACTTCTTAAATTTCAAAATCCCAATCAGGAATTACTATAAAAATGTGTTGTCATTTGTTTTTCAATTATACTCAGTTGCTATCAAATTTTGATAGATAAGACTAATTTGACATTTTCAGATTGAAGAGGTATTTTTTGAAATTTTTTCAGTAACAAAACTATGGCAAATATCCCTTATATATATATATATATATATATATATATTCGACATTCCAGATTTACTTAGAACCCCTTCTTCAGCGTCAAATCAGTAATTTTTTTAACACATCATTATCGTATTTATTTACATTAATATTCATATTAAGTACAATTTTTACTTTCAAAGATATTAAAATTAAGATATTTCCATGATCATTTCAATTTTTACTTTGGAATATCATTTAAAATAATAGGAAAGTAATGATGTTAGTCATTAGAATATGTCGTAAAATTACTTCTTCTTTTAGAGGTATTGATTCCTATTCTCGCGTAAGTAATGCAACCAATATTCATGATTTTTTAACCCAGTATTATTATTGATTATTGATCTTATAAATCTCCATCTCCATTGGGTCGCTCGGAACATATAAAGTATTGCCGTTAAAAGAGTAGCTGGAAAAAAAAAAAAGGAGTAAATGTATGCTCTTTTTGTTTTTTAACAAGACGAGTAAATGTATGCTCTAAACTTAGAAATTACTCCTCCCGTACTTAATATAGTCACTAATTAGAGAATTGATATTAGTCCTATATATAATATTACCTCCGATTCTTAATATAAAACCTTATTTAGTTTTTATTTTGGTCCTAAATATAAAATGTCAATCTATTTTGTCTCTCATATTTATATATCTTTTCCGAAAAAAACCCTTCTAATAATAATAGTTCTAGCCAACACACTTGATTAGTAATGATATCTTAAGAAAGATAACACCTATTCATTACAAATAACTAATTTAACTTATTTTCTTAATCTTGTCAAATAGTCAACTAGCTTTTATAATTAAGAATGAAAGTATTACCTATTTTATATGTTTAATGAATTTTTTTCAAACTAACCCTGTTGATATTCTGTTAATAATAATAAGTAAAAGAGAAAGACAAAAAAAATTAAGAAAGATACTGATGGTTTAGAAAACATATAATATATTAATTATTTAATTAATATTTTTAATCTACTCAAATTAATTAATTAAATTATATGGTAAAAAAAAGATACTAGGAGTTTGCAACGTTGCATGGCATCCCATTGAGGAGTATTAAGAGTTTGCGCAAATTCAAATCCCACTTTCGCTGCTTCTCAGTTCTCACTGAATTGGGCGGGAAACAAAAAATTTGCCATTCTCAATCTGAAAATCTGGGTAAATCACAAATCTGTGTACTTTTGGACTTTGTAGAGACGAAAACGGTAGGGAAAAAAATTAAGAAAGATAGGATTGACTTTAAAAGTACGCCACGAACATGCTTTACATTCTAAGATTCCATTCTATTCTTATCCTCGTTCTTATTTTAATTTGATTTCAAATCTTTCTACTCAGTGAAAAGCGGCCTAAGCCATAGGTCTGTCAAGTGTGAATGGAGAATCGGGTTACCAACACTTTCTCTAATAATTGAAAAGAAAAATCCATCTTTTACTGTTTGTGATGATATTCCCAAAGTGGATCCTGTCTTCCACTTTCTCATTTTCGAAGCTTCTCTTCATCTTCTTTGGAGCATTATTATTGAATCAGAAGTCGTAAAGCGAAACCTAACAACAGTTGTACAGTTCAATTCAGATCACAGATACTTCAGCGATGGAAGCAGCACCTACCTTCCTTTCCTTTTGGGTTTTGTTATGCTTTTCTCTACTTTTAGCTGTAAATAATCTCGTCAGTGCTAACTCCGAAGGCGGCGCACTCTACACCCTTCGCCGCAGCTTGTACGATCCGAATAACGTGCTCCAGAGTTGGGGATCCGACCCTTGTCAATCCTTGTACTTGGTTCCATGTCACCTGCAACCAGGACAACCAGGTCACTGTATGTGCATCTATCCCCTATCATTTTTCCCGCATTTTCTTCCATGCTTTTGTTCTGTGATGGATGTGAATACATTTTTTGGTTGTTTGTTTCAATAGGATAACTGAATTTCGGCTTTTTATGTTTAAAAGGTAGTAATAGGCACCATTCCTATGATTACAAGCAGTTTGTCTTAAGATTTGTTCATTTGTTGCCTTTTTCACCGGGGCAGAAGACATCTGTTGATTGATTGTTGTAAATTTTGTGTATTTTAGTGCACGTTAATGGTATATTCTGTCCTGACCAAGAATTTATGGACTTAATAATTCTATTTCAGCCTCTGTATTGAATTACCTTATGCTGATAGCCTAGCGTGGCAAAGAGTGATAACCTGTATATCAGGAATATATGGACTGGAGCAACCGTGAAATGTTGTTATGGAGGCAGAAAAAATAGAGAAGGACACGGATGAAAGCAAATGCGATGGATAATCTTCCTTCGTTGAGTCATAGAAGGGACTTCAAATGAAATCTCTCACCAAATTCCTCACCGGTCCCCTATCTTCTTTCATCCTCTACTACATGATGGGAACACGCAAAGCCCTGATCAAGGTAGATCCATAACAAACTTATTCTGCAATATGACATGATTGGACAAATTAGCCATTTTGTTCCAGCTCAGCATCTTCTTGCTTCTTCCTTATCCTTTTCTATTGCTTGTCTTCCACCTGCCCGGGGGTATCGCGTACATTGCTGGATTTTTGTGGTCTGACTTAATAAAGGGGTTCCGTCTATTATAGATAAAACCATGAAACTAAGCGTCATCAACTAATCATATATAAAATTTATGCATGAATATAATGACTCATTTCTCAAACTCCATGCTATGTGCAGGGAAACATGTTAAATTATATGTAATTCTGCTATATCTATTCACTATGGAGTTGCTGACTTATTTCTTTCTCTTCCTTTTGGGTGTGTGGGGTGGGGGAAGTGGACGGCACAGTTGGACAGTAAGGGCAGGTGGTTATGGGTAATCCAATCTTGTTAAGCTCTGAAGAGGCGACATCAACATATGTTTTTTCCGGGCTATCGAAGTTCTCTGTGGTGTGACCCTGTTAAATGTTCGGGATCTTTGTAAAACAAATCATTACGCCTTTTCTTTGCAAGAAGAACATGTCTAAGATTGTTGACAAAAATCTCCTTCGATTCATTTGTGCATTGAGTTGGTGTCTTTGCAATTTTAAGTAGCCAATGGATGCTTCTTTTGTTCAGTTTCATAATCTTTTTTATTGGAAGAGGAATACAGCGTATTTAGTTGATTAAAACCTTTCTTTATTTTCTCTCTTCGTTGATGATTCTGTTGATGGTCTTATAATATTTTCTGCAGTGATCTTGGCAACTCAAACCTATCTGGACATTTGGTGCCTGAACTTGGGAACCTAGAACGTCTACAATATCTGTATGTTTTCAAATCTGCGGTTACTCTTTTGTGTTGTGCTCTGAGTCTGTATTGGTGCTTTGACTCCAAATATGTGAAATGCCCTCACAGAAATCATCAACACATTTTTTATAGTTTTAGCTATCTTTTGTTATGAATTAAATGAAGTTGACTCCAAAATACTTTACTCATACTGATGTAGTGAGCTTTATAAAAACAATATTCAAGGAACATTCCACCAGGGCTTGGGAACCTGAAGAACCTTATTAGCTTGGACTTGTATAACAACAACGTATCAGGAACCATTCCTCCTTCATTGGGAAGCTGAAGAATCTTGTCTTTATGTAAGTATGGTTAAATCTTTCATTGTTCTTAGAAGAATTATTAGATAGAATAGGTGATGTGGGACAGACTCAAGAAAATTTTGTGCTCAAGTGAAAGCTATGATGGAGTCCAACTACCTTGCGTTGACTTCTGGGTTCTATAGTTGTATTGTTAGGTTCATCTTGCAGAATGTAATTAACGGACCTACTAAAGGATTGGGAGCTCTTTGGATCTAAAGTCTTTGTTTTTTGGTTTTGATTTTTGTTGTTGGAAAATTCCTTTCCTCCATAGTTGTATTACTTTCACTGCTCTCAATAAATCAATATTTTCTTTGCAGGCGGCTGAATGACAACTGGTTAACTGGTCCAATCCCTGGGCGGTTTGCTGATGTTAAAAGCCTTGAAGTATTGTAGTCATTGTTTTCTTTATGGTGCCATTTTATGGTGGTATTCTGAAGTAACACCCATGCACTCTAACTTTTCTCTTCAGCGATGTGTCCAACAATGATTTATGCGGAACAATTCCTATGGCAGGGCCATTTGAGCATATTTCATTGAATAAGTATGTTTCCAAATATATTTATCTTTAATTCTTAAGTATAATGCCATTGTTTTCTTGAATGGAGCAATTCATGTCGCTTTGTATTAGTGTCTGTTGGTTGCAAATTGCAGTGTGTTGCTTAAGCATTGAGAATTATTGATTGAGAATTTCAGATGTTATGGATGTCCTGGCTTTTGATTGTTATATGCTTCCTGTCTATTCGCGGCAGAACCATGCTCTGAAACTGCAAATTGGAAACTTGCGAAAGATGTTTTCAGTTTTTACACAAAATAACTGGTGCATTTTTGTAATTTTGCATGGGTATATATGTAAAATAATTAAAGAAAATTAACTAATCTTGTCAAAATTAGAAGTCAAGTAGTATTAATGGCACTTATGTCTGGTTGATTCAAAAACAAAAGATGAATACCATTTTCACTTCATAAAACAAATGCGTTTTCTGAATAACTAATTTTTGCAAAGGAAAATAAAGAATCGAAATATGAAGTTGTTAGACACCAAATGTACCCTTACACTTCCTGCTGTATTCGGTCATCTATGCTAGGGAAGAGAGTGAAGGTTGGGGCTGGTTGTTATGGTCCTTGCAGTTTGCACTTTGTAGACATCCTAACTGCAGGGCTCTTAATAAACCGTGAAGTTCATATCTGAATGCTGTGTAATATGCATAGTGCAGTGATAAAATGTATGATTTTGCTAGTGCGCTTGGTGTTTCCTGTCTAATTTTCCCAATCAATTTATGAATTCTCGTTTATGGTTTTGGTCAATGGGTTTATGTCTATTTGTCAATGGCTAAACCTGGTCTTCATGCTGCTGCAGCTAATCGAAAATCAGAGATAATTAGAATAAAATTTGATGTTGGACAAGTGAAAGTATCATTCTTCAGTCGCAAATATGTGACTGAAGTTGGAATAAATGTAACATGAATAATTAACCTGGAAAACAATATTGCATGAATAATTAATTTCAACATATCATGTCCCTTGCTGGCAGCCAGCTATGAATTGTATGATAGCGCTCTGGTGGAGAGGATCAGATTGTTCTTCCTGTTTCTGTAACTGTTCATTTGCTTTCATTCCTTTTTTTTCCCCCGGCACACTGATTCTGAAAGCATGGGAACCTGAGTTTCTTGCTATCATATATTGCAAAACTGTACTTTTAATTGTCAAGATTTATATAAAATTTTATTTCGGCCTCATAATTTTATAAAGCATCTTTTGTCCTTTAATCCTACTATCATTAGACTCAATTCATATTTTTTTTTTGTGCCCATACTTACGCTTAATATATCAGTATTTGAGAATATTTTGTCAACATTTAAATTTTAAGA
>NW_021635180.1:0-21293 GCF_004799145.2 Neltuma alba
ATTGGCTCGATTTGGATGTACAATAGGTTTTTTAAGCTGGGGTAGACCACAAGATACTTCTTTCAATCTGGTGATATTTTCGGTTGATGTGCAAGTCCCAACTTAGCCAGATCTTTTAATACCTATGACAAGTCAATCTGCCCCTCAAAATTAGATTTTGGTAGATAATGAGATAGAATTTTAAAAAGATATTTGTAACCTGAATATTTATAATTCCATTTGATCATTTGGTTTTTTCTCTGTTTTTTTTTTTAAAAACCTTCTTAAAACTGTGTGCAATTATGGAAGCTCATCAATAGAAATGGCCAAGTGGGAGACTCTGCAAGTACTTTCGTTAGCATCATCAGATTGGGAAATTCTATTATTGTCACCGTTTTACAAACTTTTGAAAACACACCTTTTGTAAATTTGGAGAAACAAAACCATTCTGTAACTGGTTTGGTCACAAGATTTCTAAACACATAAATGGTCACGTCATCGATATTTCTGTGGATAAAATTTTCTAATACTAATTATATTCTAAACTCAATTTTCTAAGACTGCTCAATCAAAAAAAAAAAGAGGGAAAATTGGAGAGAAAGACCTAGAGAGAATAATATTTATTAGCGAGGACTATAAAAATTGTAATTATTTAAAAGTACAAAAAACTTAAATATAAATTTTAATTTTAATTTTTTTATAAAAATTTCTTATGTTTTTTTAGTTTACTTATGTTATATTAATTAAGTATCAATCAGGCAAAAATACTTAATGATGTAAATGAATATAGATGCCAATATTAATAATTAAATTATATATCGATGATATAGATATAAGCTCGGTTGGAGAAGGTTAATTAGTTTTTTCTCTTAAAAAATTGAGGCAATTTAGTATTTAAAAATTTTATTTTGACATTTGATCCTTTTAAATAATTACAATTATTATAATTCATCTTCAATAAATATTACTGGCTATAAGTCCTTCTTTCTAAATTCCACAAAGAAAAAAAAATAGAATATTAAAGCCGTCTTTGAAAATTTTATTCATTGCATTGGAAGAAGCATTGACATGTTATTTCATTCGTGATCATTTTTAGGTCATTTCGACTTATTAATTCTTTTATGCAAAGGTAAGTAAAAACTCTTTTCATTGTAAAAATTAAAGCAAAAATAAAAAAACTAATTATAAAAAATCATATACGCTGCGCCACAAATGTGTTAATTGAAAGTTGAGAAAGTAGTATTTGCGCATATATGGAAACAACAACCCAAGAGTAATTAAATAAAAATGATACAAATATGAATGCCTTCTGCATGTTTTGATTATTACAGGCCAAAATGCTCCTGGTGTATCCTCATCCCTCGTAGGTTTTTCTTTGCGTGACTGTACAAATATGAGAAAAATGACATTTAGAAGACTAAATAATAGATCTGAGGAGTATGTAAATAAGGAAGAATCAGGCCTAAGGGCCAGTAATCACAATAACTAGCATTATTCCAGCCGTAATTTTGTGTATAAATCAGCTCTTTCTTTCTCTATTTTAAACTAAAAAAAAGGATTGCTCAATATAATATATTCTTCCCATCCTTAATATAGAATTTAATTGTTGTGTTAATTTTGATCTTAAATATAAGACTTCTTTTTCATATTTATCAATTTTTTAAAATCATTTATATAGATATTCCCTCAACCATAATCAAGTAGAAGAGGGAGAGAGGATATTAAAAAAATTATTATGGTATTTTAAAAAAACATGTCATATTTCTTATAATTAACTAATTTATCTAATTTTATAGGTTTTATATTAAGGACCGGAGTACTAATATTTTACAAATTACTACCACATAAATTTTAAATATTATTTTTTTGACAAAAATATATTATAATAATATTTTATAAAAGATTACATTTAAACTATTTTTCTTTTAATTCAAAGGCGAAAAATGAGTTATATGAAGTGGTCATCGGCACGTGCGAAAAAACTTTTTAGGATTTCACGTCATGTGTCGTCTCGGTTCGCGCGTTAGTCTCAGCTGCCTAGGTTGTATGACGATTTTTGATAGACACAATTCTGAAATTGATGAGATTGTCCCTGCCAGGTAGTGACTGCATTCTACAGAGGGGTGACGCGTGTGAGGGACAAAACTGGAAAGTTACGGATAAAAGTGAAAACTGGGGAGAACACGGGAAGGCGGAGCACGGCTATAATGGCTGCGCCGCCCACATGCCGTCATCCTTAACAAATTCGTTAGAATGGGATTTTTCAAATTTTCAAAATATTCACCCATGATCCACAAAGATCATTTCCTTTCTATTTCAATTTTTTCCCTGAATATCCATATCCATATCATCTACATATTATTTAATTATTAATCAAATATTACATATATAGTGTGAAAGGTTAAAATATCATAATATATTACTGTCCCTGTCTGTATTAGAAGTTTTAAATAACTAATTTACGGATAACGAATAATTAATTCAAATTAGTTAAAAATAACAAATATATTAGAAACATACTTTTATTTTTTAAAAATACTTTTATAATAAATAAGAAAAAAAATGACAAAGAACTTGTGCGCGGAAATTGATAAGAGAATAAATAATTAATAACAAAATTGAAAAAATTGCATTAGATGTTAGAATAAACTCAAAATAAAGCTTATAAAATAAACCACGTATATCTCCAAAATTAAAGCTTATAAATAGGAGCGAAGAGAGTATTTGTGTACAATTTGACATTTTATAAATTTCAATATCAATTTAAGACTCAATATCAATTTAAAACTTATCACATATTATGACTATAATCTTCTAAGATTATGAAAAATAAGCCATGTTATTTTTATTTATAATTTATAAGTAAATAGTGTGATTTGTTAAAATTTTATATTATGTGTGTCATTGTGTGCCTTATAAGATTCACCTCTTAAAATCATCAAGCAAACCTCATCCAATCCGCACTCATTTAACATGAACCCATGGCTTTCTCATATTCTTATCGTCAGAGTTATAGCAGCCAAGTGCTTTAATTTCCAAACATCCCTTAGAATTACCCACTTGGATCCGTCAAGAAATATGAAGTGATTTTCAAATTATACTTTCAGTTATTAATATAAGAACTAATTAGATATTTAATTTTATTCTAAATATAACTAGAAATTTCTTACCCATGCAATACACAGATTAACACATTTGATTAGATTTAAAATTCAAATAAATTGTATTATTTAATGTGGTTTAAGATTTATTTCTTAGAGGAGTATGATTTTTTTTAATTTATTCAGATGGGATTCAAACTAAAGATGCCGAATTTAAGAAAAATAGATAAAAATTTGAAATTAACTATTTATTTCTCCATTTAAGCCTCCAATATCATTTAATTATGATGCTTCCTATTTAATTCAATATATTCAAATCCCAATTAAGATATTATTCAAATTAAAAATTAATTATTACTACTAATTTTTCATTTGAGCCTCGAACTAAAATCTCATTTAATTCAACATATTCAAAATCCCAATCAATATGCTATTCAAATCTCGTTAATTGAATATATTTGGATTCTACAATATCATATCTGACCTATTTTTGAACGAATTGTGTATTACAAGTTTTTAAAAATATAGCTGATGATGATTGATTGATACTCTAATTTACTTTATCTTTAATATTTATTCATTTGCTTTCAAATAATTTTATAATAATTACACATATTAAAAAGTTTTAATGACAAAATATTTCCATACATATCATTAACAGAGGTATTTTAAAAAAATCTATTTATTACAGATAATTAATTTAGTCAATCTTTTTAATATTTGCAAATTAATCATTTAATTCTTATAATAATAAGAAGGGATAACAGCATTGTATTCCTCCAGTGCCATAGCCACCAACATGTATCACCAAACCATATCCCACTCGTTGCTCCCACTCATTGTGCCAAAATCATTCTCTCCCGTGTCCAACACCTTGCACATATTGTCAGCTCTAAAAATTTACCCTCCTAAACGTCTCTTGAGAAATTTAACTTACCCCTATCCTTGAGACTCTGTTTAGTTGGAGGGTTGTTGAGGGGAGGGGAGGGGATAAGTGTGTTTGATTGAAAAAAATAGAGGACAGGGGAGGAAAGAAATTTGTCTTTTAGTGCTCCTCTCTCTTCCTTCTGCTCCCCTCCAAATTTGGGGTTTTTTTGGAGGGAAGAAAAATATTATGTATTATATTGACTAAACTACCCTACCAACTTTTCAATATTCCAAGCTTGCTCCTCTTATTATAAACCATTTTCTCGCTTCTATCTCTTTTCATCCAGTATTATTATACTGTGGGGGAGGTTATTGACTTACCGCTTAGCTGTTTGAAAAGTCAAAGTCTTTGTCATCATCAGTATGCTTGCATACTTAATTTATATATATAGGCTTCACACACTGTATGATTGTTTTCTATTAAGTTCCGACCTTGTTTTGTTGATATAATAATGTAGCATGGCTTGTATTTTCCATAGATTGAAAATGAATAGGAAGAAAATACTTAAATAGAGAATAATTTTAATCAGTTTTTGAGAGTGAAACTAATAAAAATATCATGTATTGAGCAATTGAATTATTTTTCATATACACCGCTTGATATATACATATCACAATGTGTGTATATTATAATTATATATCATGACATGTGTATTATAATCTCAGATGGTTGCAAATATGCATATATATTAATCTCAGATAGGCCACACACATGCATATATATATATATAATATATACATATCATAGCATGTGTGTATTATAATTGCATAATATATACATATCATATATTTTAATACACATGCATGTGTATTATAATTATAAAATTAATGAGATAGAATGTTGAACTTTTTATCATATTTCCTAATTTTTTTAATCACATATAAGTGAGGTAATTGGTATTTTTGAAATTGATAAATTAAGAAATAATAATTTTGATATAAATATTGTAATAAAAGAATAAAGTAGTTTAAATATATAGATAAGGGTATACTTGTCAATTTATAATTACCTCCCCTCCTCTCTTTTTATGAACCAAACAAGAAATTTTCCCTCTCTTCCCCTCCCCTCCAACCAAACAAAACCCATGACCTCTTTCCCCTCTTTTCCCCTTCTTTTAATTAACCTCCCCTCCCTTCCCCTGCGTTGAACCAAACAAAGCCTAACATCCATGTAATAATACTCAACACACGATCACAATTTATGGCTTATTTGTATCTGTGTTTGTTTTGTACTTATAAACACTTTCATGTAAGTTGATGTAGAATTCTTTTTACGTATTTATCTCATATTCTATAAATCACGATTAAAAATTCGCTTTCAAAAGATCAAATCACAATTCCAAACAAATACTTCATAAGTCCTTTCAAAAAACAAAGGGGAAAAAAAGAATTGGACTATTTGATAGGGCATGCAACCATCAAATAATTCCCCTTTTCATGCTTCCTTCGCAATACTTGTAAACGCAGGCTACAAGGCTTTGCTGGCACATTCCAAGCAACCTTCCCATAGAGAGAATCCTTCATGTCTCTAAGTCCAAAACCGCCCATCCTCTATGGTGAACACTTGACTTCCAACCCACTATAGACACCCTTCGGTACACTTTAGATATCTCTTAGATTAGATTCTTCCACTCTCTTTTGACTTCATAGCACAAATTTGCATTGAGATATATATATACTCGAAAATATCTCTAACAAAATTGTTTCCAATAAGAAGATACATATACTTTAAAAAAAAATGTTGGTCTTGTGTTCATTAACCCTCTACCATGAAATAGTGACAAACACATCCGTACATATCCAAAATGTTACACATGACCCAATACCTAATTTGATTTGGGGGGTGGATAACCCTAAAAATACTTTTTAAAAGCATTTTTTTTACAAATCGATGTAAACTCTTTCACATATTTATTTCGGATACTGTAAAAATACTTATAAATCGATATAAATTCTTCTACATATTTACTTCGTATGCTGTAAAAAAACTTGTAAAATCATGGTTTTGTTTCTACTCAAACGCCTTTTTAATAGGAACAACGTTATGCATTAAAAAAAAAAATAATGTAATTAAAATTTATTTTGATAATCTATTAAAAACTAATGTAGTCAATTAAATAATAAAGGAAAATCCCCAAAAAAATACTTCTTAAATTTCAAAATCCCAGATCAGGAATTACTATAAAAATGTGTTGTCATTTGTTTTTCAATTATACTCAGTTGCTATCAAATTTTGATAGATAAGACTAATTTGACATTTTCAGATTGAAGAGGTATTTTTTGAAATTTTTTCAGTAACAAAACTATGGCAAATATCCCTTATATATATATATATATATATATATATTCGACATTCCAGATTTACTTAGAACCCCTTCTTCAGCGTCAAATCAGTAATTTTTTTAACACATCATTATCGTATTTATTTACATTAATATTCATATTAAGTACAATTTTTACTTTCAAAGATATTAAAATTAAGATATTTCCATGATCATTTCAATTTTTACTTTGGAATATCATTTAAAATAATAGGAAAGTAATGATGTTAGTCATTAGAATATGTCGTAAAATTACTTCTTCTTTTAGAGGTATTGATTCCTATTCTCGGCGTAAGTAATGCAACCAATATTCATGATTTTTTAACCCAGTATTATTATTGATTATTGATCTTATAAATCTCCATCTCCATTGGGTCGCTCGGAACATATAAAGTATTGCCGTTAAAAGAGTAGCTGGAAAAAAAAAAAAGGAGTAAATGTATGCTCTTTTTGTTTTTTAACAAGACGAGTAAATGTATGCTCTAAACTTAGAAATTACTCCTCCCGTACTTAATATAGTCACTAATTAGAGAATTGATATTAGTCCTATATATAATATTACCTCCGATTCTTAATATAAAACCTTATTTAGTTTTTATTTTGGTCCTAAATATAAAATGTCAATCTATTTTGTCTCTCATATTTATATATCTTTTTCCGAAAAAAACCCTTCTAATAATAATAGTTCTAGCCAACACACTTGATTAGTAATGATATCTTAAGAAAGATAACACCTATTCATTACAAATAACTAATTTAACTTATTTTCTTAATCTTGTCAAATAGTCAACTAGCTTTTATAATTAAGAATGAAAGTATTACCTATTTTATATGTTTAATGAATTTTTTTCAAACTAACCCTGTTGATATTCTGTTAATAATAATAAAGTAAAAGAGAAAGACAAAAAAAATTAAGAAAGATACTGATGGTTTAGAAAACATATAATATATTAATTAATTTAATTAATATTTTTAATCTACTCAAATTAATTAATTAAATTATATGGTAAAAAAAAGATACCTAGGAGTTTGCAACGTTGCATGGCATCCCATTGAGGAGTATTAAGAGTTTGCGCAAATTCAAATCCCACTTTCGCTGCTTCTCAGTTCTCACTGAATTGGGCGGGGAAACAAAAAAATTTGCCATTCTCAATCTGAAAATCTGGGTAAATCACAAATCTGTGTACTTTTGGACTTTGTAGAGACGAAAACGGTAGGGAAAAAAATTAAGAAAGATAGGATTGACTTTAAAAAGTACGCCACGAACATGCTTTACATTCTAAGATTCCATTCTATTCTTATCCTCGTTCTTATTTTAATTTGATTTCAAATCTTTCTACTCAGTGAAAAGCGGCCTAAGCCATAGGTCTGTCAAGTGTGAATGGAGAATCTGGGTTACCAACACTTTCTCTAATAATTGAAAAGAAAAATCCATCTTTTACTGTTTGTGATGATATTCCCAAAGTGGATCCTGTCTTCCACTTTCTCATTTTCGAAGCTTCTCTTCATCTTCTTTGGAGCATTATTATTGAATCAGAAGTCGTAAAGCGAAACCTAACAACAGTTGTACAGTTCAATTCAGATCACAGATACTTCAGCGATGGAAGCAGCACCTACCTTCCTTTCCTTTTGGGTTTTGTTATGCTTTTCTCTACTTTTAGCTGTAAATAATCTCGTCAGTGCTAACTCCGAAGGCGGCGCACTCTACACCCTTCGCCGCAGCTTGTACGATCCGAATAACGTGCTCCAGAGTTGGGGATCCGACCCTTGTCAATCCTTGTACTTGGTTCCATGTCACCTGCAACCAGGACAACCAGGTCACTGTATGTGCATCTATCCCCTATCATTTTTCCCGCATTTTCTTCCATGCTTTTGTTCTGTGATGGATGTGAATACATTTTTTGGTTGTTTGTTTCAATAGGAATAACTGAATTTCGGCTTTTTATGTTTAAAAGGTAGTAATAGGCACCATTCCTATGATTACAAGCAGTTTGTCTTAAGATTTGTTCATTTGTTGCCTTTTTCACCGGGGCAGAAGACATCTGTTGATTGATTGTTGTAAATTTTGTGTATTTTAGTGCACGTTAATGGTATATTCTGTCCTGACCAAAGAATTTATGGACTTAATAATTCTATTTCAGCCTCTGTATTGAATTACCTTATGCTGATAGCCTAGCGTGGCAAAGAGTGATAACCTGTATATCAGGAATATATGGACTGGAGCAACCGTGAAATGTTGTTATGGAGGCAGAAAAAATAGAGAAGGACACGGATGAAAGCAAATGCGATGGATAATCTTCCTTCGTTGAGTCATAGAAGGGACTTCAAATGAAATCTCTCACCAAATTCCTCACCGGTCCCCTATCTTCTTTCATCCTCTACTACATGATGGGAACACGCAAAGCCCTGATCAAGGTAGATCCATAACAAACTTATTCTGCAATATGACATGATTGGACAAATTAGCCATTTTGTTCCAGCTCAGCATCTTCTTGCTTCTTCCTTATCCTTTTCTATTGCTTGTCTTCCACCTGCCCGGGGGTATCGCGTACATTGCTGGATTTTTGTGGTCTGACTTAATAAAGGGGTTCCGTCTATTATAGATAAAACCATGAAACTAAGCGTCATCAACTAATCATATATAAAATTTATGCCTGAATATAATTACTCATTTCTCAAACTCCATGCTATGTGCAGGGAAACATGTTAAATTATATGTAATTCTGCTATATCTATTCACTATGGAGTTGCTGACTTATTTCTTTCTCTTCCTTTTGGGATGTGGGGGTGGGGGAAGTGGACGGCACAGTTGGACAAGTAAGGGCAGGTGGTTATGGGTAATCCAATCTTGTTAAGCTCTGAAGAGGCGACATCAACATATGTTTTTTCCGGGCTATCGAAGTTCTCTGTGGTGTGACCCTGTTAAATGTTCGGGATCTTTGTAAACAAATCATTACGCCTTTTCTTTGCAAGAAGAACATGTCTAAGATTGTTGACAAAAATCTCCTTCGATTCATTTGTGCATTGAGTTGGTGTCTTTGCAATTTTAAGTAGCCAATGGATTGCTTCTTTGTTCAGTTTCATAATCTTTTTTATTGGAAGAGGAATACAGCGTATTTAGTTGATTAAAACCTTTCTTTATTTTCTCTCTTCGTTGATGATTCTGTTGATGGTCTTATAATATTTTCTGCAGTGATCTTGGCAACTCAAACCTATCTGGACATTTGGTGCCTGAACTTGGGAACCTAGAACGTCTACAATATCTGTATGTTTTCAAATCTGCGGTTACTCTTTTGTGTTGGTGCTCTGAGTCTGTATTGGTGCTTTGACTCCAAATATGTGAAATGCCCTCACAGAAATCATCAACACATTTTTTATAGTTTTAGCTATCTTTTGTTATGAATTAAATGAAGTTGACTCCAAAATACTTTACTCATACTGATGTAGTGAGCTTTATAAAAACAATATTCAAGGAACAATTCCACCAGGGCTTGGGAACCTGAAGAACCTTATTAGCTTGGACTTGTATAACAACAACGTATCAGGAACCATTCCTCCTTCATTGGGGAAGCTGAAGAATCTTGTCTTTATGTAAGTATGGTTAAATCTTTCATTGTTCTTAGAAGAATTATTAGATAGAATAGGTGATGTGGGACAGACTCAAGAAAATTTTGTGCTCAAGTGAAAGCTATGATGGAGTCCAACTACCTTGCGTTGACTTCTGGGTTCTATAGTTGTATTGTTAGGTTCATCTTGCAGAATGTAATTAACGGACCTACTAAAGGATTGGGAGCTCTTTGGATCTAAAGTCTTTGTTTTTGGTTTTGATTTTTGTTGTTGGAAAATTCCTTGTCCTCCATAGTTGTATTACTTTCACTGCTCTCAATAAATCAATATTTTCTTTGCAGGCGGCTGAATGACAACTGGTTAACTGGTCCAATCCCTGGGCGGTTTGCTGATGTTAAAAGCCTTGAAGTATTGTAAGTCATTGTTTTCTTTATGGTGCCATTTTATGGTGGTATTCTGAAGTAACACCCATGCACTCTAACTTTTCTCTTCAGCGATGTGTCCAACAATGATTTATGCGGAACAATTCCTATGGCAGGGCCATTTGAGCATATTTCATTGAATAAGTATGTTTCCAAATATATTTATCTTTTAATTCTTAAGTATAATGCCATTGTTTTCTTGAATGGAGCAATTCATGTCGCTTTGTATTAGTGTCTGTTGGTTGCAAATTGCAGTGTGTTGCTTAAGCATTGAGAATTATTGATTGAGAATTTCAGATGTTATGGATGTCCTGGCTTTTGATTGTTAATATGCTTCCTGTCTATTCGCGGCAGAACCATGCTCTGAAACTGCAAATTGGAAACTTGCGAAAGATGTTTTCAGTTTTTACACAAAATAACTGGTGCATTTTTGTAATTTTGCATGGGTATATATGTAAAATAATTAAAGAAAATTAACTAATCTTGTCAAAATTAGAAGTCAAGTAGTATTAATGGCACTTATGTCTGGTTGATTCAAAAACAAAAGATGAATACCATTTTCACTTCATAAAACAAATGCGTTTTCTGAATAACTAATTTTTGCAAAGGAAAATAAAGAATCGAAATATGAAGTTGTTTAGACACCAAATGTACCCTTACACTTCCTGCTGTATTCGGTCATCTATGCTAGGGAAGAGAGTGAAGGTTGGGGCTTGGTTGTTATGGTCCTTGCAGTTTGCACTTTGTAGACATCCTAACTGCAGGGCTCTTAATAAACCGTGAAGTTCATATCTGAATGCTGTGTAATATGCATAGTGCAGTGATAAAATGTATGATTTTGCTAGTGCGCTTGGTGTTTCCTGTCTAATTTTCCCAATCAATTTATGAATTCTCGTTTATGGTTTTGGTCAAATGGGTTTATGTCTATTTGTCAATGGCTAAACCTGGTCTTCATGCTGCAGCTAATCGAAAATCAGATAATTAGAATAAAATTTGATGTTGGACAAGTGAAAGTATCATTCTTCAGTCGCAAATATGTGACTGAAGTTGGAATAAATGTAACATGAATAATTAACCTGGAAAACAATATTGCATGAATAATTAATTTCAACATATCATGTCCCTTGCTGGCAGCCAGCTATGAATTGTATGATAGCGCTCTGGTGGAGAGGATCAGATTGTTCTTCCTGTTTCTGTAACTGTTCATTTGCTTTCATTCCTTTTTTTTCCCCCGGCACACTGATTCTGAAAGCATGGGAACCTGAGTTTCTTGCTATCATATATTGCAAAACTGTACTTTTAATTGTCAAGATTTATATAAAATTTTATTTCGGCCTCATAATTTTATAAAGCATCTTTTGTCCTTTAATCCTACTATCATTAGACTCAATTCATGATTTTTTTTGTGCCCATACTTACGCTTAATATATCAGTATTTGAGAATATTTTGTCAACATTTAGAATTTTAAGATCAGCATATTTTATTAAAAGCATTAGGATTAGAGGAATGAAAAAGAATTGCATGAAATTAAAGGACCAAAATGAAACCTTATGTGATGTTAGGGGACTAAAAGCCCTATTAGCTGTTTGTTTTTCTTCCTAATCTATTCGCTCAAGGGGTCAATCTAAATCCTTTGTTTGGGGTTCAATTCTGCAGCTTTGAGAATAACCCTCGGTTGGAAGGTCCGGAGTTGTTGGGACTTGCAAGTTATGAAACAAACTGCTCGTGAATAACACAAAGCCTGGGTATCTGAATCTAAATTGAACTATACGTGTATTAGAAAATTGAAGTGTGTTATCTTGTACTGTAATAGGCAGCTGAAAAAGCAGCTCCTGTTGTATGTAACTTTAATAATTGAAATGGCTTGTCTTGTGTAACTGTGTCATGATGTTTCTAGGTATGTTTTGAGATATTAATTGCAATGCTGATTTTATGATGGGTGTGATGTTATCATAGAGGAATTTTCAAGTTGATGGACTGATCTAATCATTGTAATATCAATATATATGTGTATATATTAAAGTGAAGTTGATTGTTGAAATGTTTCTGCATCCTTGTATATAATAACTATTCGTTTTGAGTTTCTTATTCTTTGTTTCACATTAGTGTTGGTTGTCCTTGAATAATGATTACTTAGAAAAAGTTTCTTGAGGATCTTGCTCAGCAGTTGCAAGTGAACTATCTTATATCTTTTTCAGATTTTTCAATCAAAGTATGATAAATACGTAGTTCCACAAAAGCAACATTACTACTACTACTGTTGTTTTTACCGTAATTGTAAACTTGTTTGATGTGTTTTATGATGATTATTTTTTTATATGCAAGTTATCTGTACATGATCCAAAATTCGGGAAATATTTGTGGCCTCATGAGATGTGCAACAAAATTTAGCATATTGATTCCTTTTCAAGAATCAGTACAATGTTTTAAAAAACTTTTTCAATTATTATCAATATCATTACAATCCATCACACGAGAAAACTTTTGTTTTCGAATTACTGCTGACATCATATACATAATTGTTTCAAATTAGTTTTAATCAGTTAGCTTTATCTCTAACTTCACAGTTATCATTTAATTTTAGTTGCAACAAATCTTACAATGATAGAATACAAATGGGAATGAATCTATACAATTTTCACAACCAGAATTGTTGATTGAACTAAAATTAGAATTGAATATATGTACATAATGTCATACAAACAAAATTTGAAATAGAAAGAAACATCTTGTTTAGATCTTGTACAAGACAAGGAAAATATATACAAACTCTAAGGTTAAAAATAAAGAAAAAAATTAGGAATCATGAAGATGTGGTCATAGGTTCCGGTTCATCTGCTGCTAGCCATTTCCAGACAGTGAGCAAACCAGCGCCGTCCCCCGTGAAAAAGAGTCCACCAGAGCCTTCTTCTATTACTCTAATCTCTTGTTTTGAGAATAATCTTCCTCTTGTAGCAAACCTAACCAGAAAAAACACACCAGATAATATCAAGGTCCCCCCCACACGCGCACACACACACACAACACTCACAATATTAAAACCAAAATAGAAATGGGAACATGAAGTGTACTCACGTTGGCATTTCGTACAGGCTAACTGAATGGCTGCTGCAGGAGCAAAACAATACGGGTTTCCCTTTGGCATCAATCATGCCATTGATTCTAACCACACCCTATAATATAATGTCGCCAAAACTATACATTAGAATCATTTCTCACAACATAACATTCATATGAATCTCCACTGTTTATTGAAGTAAAACTCACACTTTCTTCTTGATGCGAGTACACTGCTTCCATAGTTATTGTTCATGATCAGTTGAAGTCGAAAGCTTTACTGTGCCGTCCAATGAACTTGAGAATAAGTATTTGTCCCAAAAAATAAGGGACGTCACCACATCAGTGTGCCCTTTCAACGTCATGGTACATTGTAATTTGTTGAGGTCCCAAACCTGAAAAAAAACAAGAAATCATTAAATCCTCTCAAATGAATTCAACAACAACATGCTATATGGTCTTTCAGTTGATTAATTTTGGGAGATTAAGAAATTTACTTAAAAAAAATCTATGTACCTTGATGCTTTGATCTACAGAACCTGAATATAACTTGTCCCCAGGTCCACCAGTTAAGGAAACAACAGCTCTGGTGTGGCCATTCAATGTTGCCAACGGTTTAAATTGAAAATTTGCTTCAGAAATGAGTCTCCATGCGTAAATAACACCATCCTATGACACGAAAACATAGTATGAGATTATAATAAGAAAGAAGAGAACAAATATTAATGAAGTGAAAAGAACCTAGTAAAACAAATTACGTACCATAGCTCCAGCAAAAATTGTGTCGTTGCAAACAGCCATGGAAAGTACAGGACCCCTGGGGCCGTCAAGGGTGATCTCAGCAGCAGTCTGAATGTTCCATGCCTTCATATATAACAACAACAACCACGTACAAGGTTAATTTCTGATTAATTAACCTAACGATCATATAAAAGATGAAAGAAAAAACAAAAACACAATCATCATATGATCAAGCAGTTTAAGAGCTTAATTACCTTAACAGCATTCTTCAAACCAGCAAAAACCCATGAACCCATACTGACCAAACACCTTGCCTCTTCACCCAGATTTATCACATGAACACATTCACCCGTATGACAGTCCCATACCCAAAGTGTCCTATCGGTGCTACAAGAAAAGAGTTTGTCCGCTCCCACTGGAAGTGTAACACCAGTCATAATCTGTAATCATAATTCAAAGTTTAGTACTTGACCAAAAAGCTACCCCACCAATCCTTTATATATATAAAAACTAAAAAGAGAATTGAACTCATTCCTAAATATAAAACCTACTCGAACAAAAAGTTACTGCATAATAAGATCCGGCAAAGAAACAAGATCAAGCATATATACTGATATTGGCAAATAATGGAAGTCAAGTAGGTACCGTCTTGTGTTGGTGGAGCTTAGTGAGGACAGAAAGGCCATCGCCATAAAAAGTGATAAAACCAAGAATGCAAGTTCCAACAGTGATCACCATGGACGCAGTTTCCATTGATCCAATATTTGCAAATTTGAGATGAATTGCCTTTGGGCTTAGAGGACCTTTTGCCGTCTGCTTCACATTTTTTGCTGTTGTGGGAGTAAGTGGACTGCCTCTTGCAGCGATTAGCATTATTATTACCAGAAGTGGACGGCCTCCTGCATTGATAAGAAGTTTCATTGCGCACAAAGCGAGTTTCCCTGTAAGAAGGAAACTCACTCCTCCTTACGACTCTTGTATTATTCATTCTGCAGCAATAAATTGGGATATAGGAGTTAGTTGATATGACATGATATTAAGCAATTCATACTAATCTTACCCAGTATCATTATACAGTGGACCGCATGCTAATATTATAAATTTATAATGTCCCATCCAAATAATCTTTATGCAACGAAATATTATATTATATTAATGTAAACTGAATTTGTTTTTGCTCCCAATTCTATATAATTAACCTGAATTATGCATTTTATAAAATATGTAATATGTAATAACAAATGCTTGAAAAGGGCCTTACTGCGTAAGATATCAAAAGATCCATCTTAAAAAAGGAGAATTAGAATGATATTTCAAGGAAGGAAAATAATTATAAAACAAGTCCCTAAAGTTATCATTCTCTACTCTGAAACTTATCAATAGAAGTTGTTTAGGTTGTTATTGAGACCTTTTAGTAATTATTTTTCTTCCTTAAGACTTGATGTAACTCTCCCTTTTAAAAACTGTCAAAATAATCCTAAAAGATAATTGCAGTTACAAAAGTCTACTGATTTTTTTATCTTGAAAATTATAAGTCATCAAGTGAAATATTAATTATATTTTTTTAAAGATTGTCTCTAATTAAAACTTAACATTTTTTTCTCGTGTAATTCATTATTTTAAATGCTGATAATTTTAGAATTTTTAAGTTTAATAAAATTAATGACTTAAGCATATCTTTTTACGGAGAATAGCTTAATAAAAGTCTGATGAACATGTGTGGCTGTCAGTTAATTGCCAAGGCAAGCACTAAACTTTGACGATGATTGCACAAAAGAACAGAAAATAGATCATGAAACAAAACTCCAAATTTCATAAACCTCTATAAGTTTTAGGGTTTAGCGTTATCAAAGTTCTTTCACATATTTATCATATGCCGTGCAAAATTATTTATTTCACAACCAATCCAAAGAGTCTAAAATAATTCTAAGCGAATTTGATCAAATAGAAGGCATAATTTTTGAAGTATTAATTGTGCGTTCAAGAATTTAATTGATGAGAACATGGACATGCCTTCACAACCGAATATCTCTCACTCTCTAATGTGACAATTCTTTGACTCTCTCTCTCTCTCTCTCTCTCTCTCTCTCTCTTTCTCATATCTTCACGTAGCTCCTTCTGCATGTCCTCCCGCGGTCCTCTTTTCATGGGCAGTATATTCGTAATGGCGAAGCAATTATTTTTTTGAGTGATTTAAATCTTAACAAGAGATTTGATAAAATCCAGATTTCCTAACCAAATCTTCAGTTTCATCTTTATTATCCAATCATATTAAAATATTTTGAAGATAACTTGTAACCAATTAGATTTTATACAAGTTGTTTTCTGAAAGTGTATTTGATCTCTACAAGAGATTTGATAAAAATTTTCCAACTTAATATGTGTTAAATCTTATATTTTTGTATTTTCAATTTTTTAATTTTTTTAGTATGATTTTTGACAAAAAAATATTTTTATTTATTTAAATTGAAATATTAACCTTAAATTCACTCAAATGACGGAATGAAGACTTAAAAAAAACACACACACAAATTAAATTAAAAAAACAAGACACTTTTACATAGTATCTTTCTTTTCACCTGATTCAATTTTATTATTACTTTTAGCAATACATTTATATCTATCTACATATCTATATCTCCAGATAAAAACAGATACACTGGAAGTTATTAAATGATCTCAAATCTATCCTTCTTAGAGAAAGAAATTTAATCTTGCATTTGACATGATTTTTAAGTTAAATGATTTGCCAACGTGTCTCTTCTAATCAAACTTCAAATTAAAACATCATATAGATTTTTTTTATTTCATATTAAATTATATATATATTGGTTCTGAAAATATATTTGGTCTCTATAAGAGATTTGATAAAGTTTATCCAAGTATCCAACTATTTGTAGATTTGTTAAATCCTGCTTTATATTTTTATATTTTCCTTTTCACCTTGTACGCTTCAACTTTTTTATTATTTTCATTAGCAATTAGCAATACATTTATACACACACATCACTGAAAGTTAAATGATTGCTACTCTATCCTCCTCAGAGAAACGAAGACTTTAATCTTAAATTATTATAATTTTTAAGTCAAATGATCTACCAATGTATATCTCGTATAATCAAAGTTCAAAATAAAATATCAGATAAAGTTTTTTGATATCATATAAATCATATTAACTATTTTGAGACATTTATAGCAATATATGTCGCCATATAGCCATATATTAAAGTGAAGATGATTGTCGAAATGTTTCTGCATCCATCTATACAATAACTGTTCATTCATTTTGAATTTCTGATCATTTCTTTCACATCAGTTTCAGCAGTTGCAAGCGAACTATATCTTGTATCTATCTTTATTGTCACATTTTTCAATCACTCAGCTTTATCACAAGTTTCACTTTTATCATGTAATTTTATTTAGTTTCAACGAGGCTAATGTCTAATTTCTTATACCCATTTAGTTGTGCAAAAATTTTACAATGATACAATACAAATGGGAATGAATCTATATAATTTTCACAACCAGAACCGTTGATTGAGCTGAAATATTTTGAAATTGAATATATACGTATATAATGTTATACAAACAAAATTTGAAATGCAAACATCTTGTTCGAGATGAAGAAGATATATATAAACCCTAAGGTTAAAAATAAGAAAATAAGATTGGGAATCATGAAGAAGGGGTCATAGGCTCCGATTGACCTGCTAGCCATTTTCAAACAATGAACAAACCAGTGCCATCTCTAGTTCTATGTTCAACCAAATCAAAAGAGGAAAGAAAATGGTAGTTATTGACTATAAACTCCTCAATATTTTTCTCCAAGATGACAAATTTCCTTTACCAAAGCCTAGTTCATTTATAGTCCATCTTAAAGATGCCAAGATCTTTTCTAAGTTTGATCTTAAAGCGGGTTTTTGGCAATTGGGTATTCACCCAGAAGATTGCCCTAAAACTGCCTTTTGTATTCTAAATGCCTAATATCAATGGACTGTTATGCCATTTGGGCTCAAAGTCGCCCCATCACTTTTCCAAAAGGCCATGACCAGAATCTTTGAACCTATTTCTGACAACCTTCTCATCTATATAGATGACTTTTTGCTTTTCTCAAATGATGAAGATTCCCATAAACTTTTATTAACCCAATTTGGGAAAATAATTGAAAATACGAGGTCATGTTGTCAGCAAAGAAAGGAGAAATAGGTGTCAGAAGCATAAAGTTCCTTGGAATGAATTTTGAAAATGGTCAGTATTATCCTGAACCACATATTGCAGAAGAATTGCTCAAATTTCCGGATAAGAATCTCACAGCAAAGCAAATTCAGCAATTTTTTGGGATTGTCAATTATCTTAAGAATTTCATCCCTCATGTGTCTAATCATACCAACAAATTGTCCAAGCTTTTCAAAAAGAATCCTCCCATGTGGGAAACAGACCAGACTTTAGCCGTCTAAATTCTCAAAAAAGTTGCTCAGCATCCGCCTTCTTTAAAGATTCTTGACAAAGGATTACAAATCCTCCAAACTGATGCCAGTGATTTTTGGGGAGCTATCCTCCTTGAAGAGATAAATGGAAAATGGTTCCACTGTGGACATGCAAGCGGACAATTCAAGGAGTCAGAAAAATATTATCATGCCACCTACAAAGAGGTTCTTGCAGTCAAAAAAGCAATTAAGAAGTTCAGCTTCCAACTCAGTCCTTATCAATTCAGAGTAGAAATGGACAATATGTCTTTTCCCAAATGCTTAATCCCAAGGGAAAGATCTTGCCAAATAGCCAATTACTCCGATGGAAGGACTGGTTTTCTAGCTATAAATTCACCATCCATCATCTCAAAGGTCACCAGAACACCATTGCAGATTTTCTCTCAAGATCTCAGAAAACTTCTCAACCTCCAAAGCTTTTGTCACTCTCCACACACCAAGCCTTTTACATTTTAACCATCTCTAAACCAGATATGCGTCATAGAATGATAGCCACTGTTTCCCTCCTAGATCCTGTCCTGAAACTCCTACAGATGTCTAAAACCTTGCCAGAAACACTATATTCTACTGGCTCCATCTTCTTCTTATGAACACTGGAATGCACTCATATCCTTAGCATTTTGATGTTGATACTCCATGCCTCACCATTCCCATCATCAAAGGATCCATTCCAGAAGAACTTTTATGGTATGTTTGGTCCATCTTAGACAATTATACCTATGCCATAGCTTTCTTAGCCTTATCCATATACCAACATCTGAATGATTCAAGAAACCAAAATTCTCCTCTTATCACTCTTTTTGAGATGCTTGCTCCTCTTTCCTATTGGAGAGGAAAACTTTGAAAAATCCTTGATAATCACAATATCTGGAATGCATTATCCTCCAAACAAAAGAAACTTTTTTGTTTGTTTACTTTTTACAGGTGTTATGACAAAGATGCTGATGGAGGACTTTACACAGACATTCATCTAACTCTCTGGATTACTATTCCCTTATGGCCCAAAGATGAAAAGTTATTAATGGAGAAACTTGGAAAAACATTAATCGCACTTAATGAACCAGACACAGGAGAAGACACTGCATATCTTTCTCTTGGACCTTTTCCTCTAAGTCCTCCTGATTCGCCACATAGGGCCAGCTATTCAACTCTTGAAGAATTTTAGAGGAATTTTATCGTAATTGCTGTCAGACCTCCACCACAAGTTCCTCCTCCAACAAAAGTATCCCAGGATCCTTGCCAAGGAGACTTACAAATTCAGCTCACTTAGCCTAAAATACTCCATTTCCCTCAGCCAAGTCTTTAGTCACAAATTCCATTTCTTGCGGGAGAATCCCAAGATCTTAACCAGGATGATGATTTTGAGATCCTACTCACAAAGTTTAAAGAAGAATATGCCATAAGGAGAAGACACTCTTCACACTATATGACAGCAATCTACGACTTTGATGCTGATGACTCTGACCCAGAAGACGTCATGAACCTATCCCTGGGTCATGAACCCATCTACAAAGACTAAGAGAACATAATAATCAAAGAATCTACTTTGTGTCACATCAAAAGATAAGGAGGACCTATCTGCTTTATGTTATATGTCTACTTTAACTTTAGCTTTATTAAATTAGTTTGTCTTGATGTAATAATTAAAATGGTTTGTCTTGTTGTAATCATTAAAGGCATTTTTGCCTTTATGTCGCGTTATAATAATGGTGTCTAGAACTTTACTATTAGGTTTTGTCATGTTATGGTCCTAGAGTCTTTATATAAACCTCGCTCTGCCATCAGTTATAGGCAGAACGAGTTGTAATAACTTTCTTGTATAATACTAGTGTGCTTTCCTCATGAGTTCTCTCTAATTTCTTCTCATGTTCTGAAAGCCTCACTTACAATACCTTTTTCTGAGTACGCTCTGCACTTCCTTTCTATAAGGATCCTGTATATCAGAAATAGAATCTGACCACAATCTTTTAAGGTGTATTTAATGACGACTTTCCCAGTTATTCTAGATTTGGTATTCAAAGATGGGAGTCTTAATGTGGCCCGTTGATGAGTTGAGAATTAGTGGCCTTACCTAAACTAAAACTTTAAATATTAGACTATGTTAGCTTTAAAAACATTTCTATTGAAAACATTATCAAGAACTATAAATATGAGTTTGAACGTGAAGCAGCCTCAGTTGAAAGTTGAAATGTCTATGAATGGTCTTAGATGCTTTTTTTTGTGTGCGCGCATCATATGCTCATTTATTTATGTCGCCTAGTGAGCACACGGATCATGATCATCCTCTTTGAGTAACGAGGCCAGCTAACACGGATCACGATGGTCCAGCGGGCATTCATTCCCACGCTTTTGTTTTACTTTTTCTGTATTCTAACTGAGACTTTAAAAAAATAAAATAAAATAAAGCAGCTATTAAGGACCTAAAGCTTTTTTTTTTGGGCCGAAGGATCTAAAGTTATATGTGGATCAAATTCGTATATTTTAGTCAGAAGAAAGCATTAACGCCCTAAATTACAAGATGTTTAACAAATTTAGCACATTTTGATGTGTCATAGTATCTTGTAGTCCTTTATCTAATTTCTATGATGAAATTCTTTTATTAATTTTAATTATAGTAATTAGTACATTGATGCATGCATGGTTGGTGTAAGTAAACCTAAATTTGTGCTTCGTTTATTGTTAGACTTTAA